>NC_057800.1:123371797-123378659 GCF_018294505.1 Triticum aestivum | reverse complement strand
CACTCGGTGGTGGCGGCGCGGGGCTACGGCGGCGGCTGCAGCGGCGCGGGCGGCGGGGCTAGGCGGCGGTGGTGGTGGTGTTGGGGGCGGGGGTGGCGACGTATATAAAGGGGCGGGGGTGGCGACTTGGAGAAGGGGCAAGGCGCGGCGGAGGCGGAGTCCAACTCGGACTCCGGTCCGAGTGGCGGCGGCAGCCTGGCGCGGCTGGGCCTTAGGCCCAGTCGGCGCGGAACTTTTTTTTTAAACTTCGCCGACCGAAATAAAATCCTAGAAAAAAAATAAATAAAAACCTAAAAATTCCAAAACAAATTTTCACCGTCTAAATAAAATATTTAGAACAAGATGAACATTTTCTTGGCCCTAAAATGCAATTTTGAAAAACATGCAATTTTTCTAATGCAAATAAAATCCGAACAAAATCCAATAAAAATCAATTTAACGATTTTAATATTTTTCCTCCAATATTTCATTTATTTTGGAGAAGTCATATTATCTCCTCTCTTTAGTTTTTAATGTGAAATATTTTTCGGAGAGAAATAATTAAAATCAAATCCTCTTTTCATTATTTGATAAAAGAATCAAATATGAAGATCGGGAAATCCCCAACTCTCTCCGAGGGTCCTTGAGCTGCTTAGGATTTCGAGGATTACGGAACGGAAAAGCAATAAAACATGATATGCATGGATGATCTATGTATAACATTCCAAATTGAAAATTTGGGATGTTACAAACCTACCCCCTTAAGATGAATCTCGCCCTCGAGATTCGGGTTGGCTAGAAAATAGGTATGGGTGGTCCTTGCGGAGATCATCCTCTTGTTCCCAGGTAGCTTCATCCTCGGTATGGTGGCTCCACTGAACTTTACAAAACTTGATAACCTTACTGCGGGTGACTCTGGTGGCAACCTCAAGAATCTTAACTAGCTTCTCCTCGTAAGTCAAATCACTGTCCAACTAAATCGCCTCCAAGGGTACTGTATCTCTTAATGGTATTTCCGCCATCTCAGCATGACACTTCTTGAGCTGTGAAACGTGGAACACATGGTGGACTCCTAACAATCCCTCAGGTAACTCCAACTTGTAGGCGACTTCTCCCATCCGTTCCAAAATGCGATACGGTCCTACAAATCTCGGGACTAACTTTCCTTTATCTCTAAAACGTTTCACTCCTCGCAAGGGCGATACTCGCAGATATGGTCTATCTCTAATTTCGTAGGTTACCTCCTTGCATTTTGAGTCTGCATAACTCTTTTGCCTGGACTAAGCAATCTTCTGTCGGTCTCGGATCAGTTTTACCTTCTCCTCGGATTCTTTAATCAAGTCCGGTCCAAAAAACTGTCGGTCTCCTACCTCATCCCACATCAACGGTGTTCTGCACCTGCATCCATACAGGGCTTCAAACGGTGCCATCTTCAAGCTGGCTTGGTAGCTATTATTGTATGAGAACTCTGCATACGACAAATTGTCATCCCAACTAGATCCATAATCTAGCGCACAGGCTCTCAACATGTCCTCCAAAATTTGATTGACTCTCTCAGTCTGTCCATCTGTCTGCGGGTGAAACGCTGTACTGAACTCCAATCTCGTTACCAAAGTCTGGTGTAACTGATGCCAAAACTTTGAAGTAAACTGTGTTCCTCGATCCGATACGATGGTCCTCGGAACTCCATGCAGACATACGATTTTGGACATATAGATCTTGGCCAACTTTGCACTTGTATAGGTGGTTTTCACTGGGATGAAGTGAGCTACTTTGGTCAAACGATCAACTACTACCCATATGGAATCATATCCTGCTTTAGTCCTGGGTAATCTGGTGATAAAGTCCATGCCAAGTTTATCCCACTTCCATTCGGGTATCGGCATAGGCTGTAACAGTCCTGGTGGCTTCTGATGTTCTGCCTTAACTCTCTGACATACATCACATACAGCTACATACTCGGCAATATCCTT
This sequence comes from Triticum aestivum, assembly GCF_018294505.1. NCBI lineage: Eukaryota > Viridiplantae > Streptophyta > Magnoliopsida > Poales > Poaceae > Triticum > Triticum aestivum. Next base: position 123,376,707 of record NC_057800.1, on the reverse strand, counting down.
CTTCATACCAATCCACTAGAAACGTTCCTTCAAATCCAAATACATCTTGGTGTTTTCGGGGTGTATCGAGTATGGTGAGTCATGGGCCTCTTGAAGTATTAACTTCCTGATCTCCTGGTTGTTGGGCACATAAACTCGGTCCTCAAACCATAGGGTATCGTGCTCATCCTCACGAAAACCTTTGGCCTTTCCTTTGCCCATCTTCTCCTTTATCTCGGCAATCTCTTTATCATCTTTCTGAGCTTTCCGAATCTTGTCCAGCAATGTCAACTGAACCTCCATTGTGTCAATGAACCTTCTAGGTACAATCTCTAACCGAAGTTCCATGATGTCCTTTGCTAATTCCTTCGGCAGTCCTTTACTTTCAAGGATATTAGCATAACTCTTCCGACTCAATGCGTCTGCTACGACATTGGCCTTACCTGGATGATAGTGTAGCTTCATGTCATAATCCTTTATAAGCTCCAACCATCTCCTCTGCCTAAGGTTCAGCTCCTTCTAGGTGAAGATGTACTTCAAACTCTTGTGATCCGTGTACACATCACAACGGTTTCCAATAAGGTAATGTCTCCAAGTCTTCAATGCATGCACTACGGCTGCTAGCTCCAAATCATGCATGGCATAATTCAACTCATGAGGTTTTAGTTGTCGTGAGGCATACGAAACAACTCTTCCGTCCTGCATAAGCACGCATCCAAGTCCTAAGCGAGAGGCGTCGCAATACACATGGAACTCCTTATGTATATCTGGCAGTACTAGCACTGGGGCTGTAGTCAAACGTTTCTTCAACTCCTGGAAACTTGCTTCACAATCTTCTGTCCATTTAAACTTGGTATCCTTCTTTAACAGTTCGGTCATTGGTTTTGCAATCTTGGAAAAATTCTCAATGAATCTCCGGTAGTATCCTGCGAGTCCAAGAAAACTGCGGATCTCGCTAACTGAGGTGGGTGCCAACCATTCAGTGACTGACTGAACCTTGCTGGGGTCTATTGCTATACCTTCTCCTGATATAACATGTCCAAGGAATCCGACTTCCTTCAGCCAAAACTCACATTTGCAAAACTTAGCATACAACTGGTGTTCCCTGAGCTTCTCGAGAGCTAAACGCAAATGCTCTTTGTGCTCCTCCTCGTTCTTCGAGTATACCATGATATCATCAATAAACACCACAACAAACTTGTCCAAATACTCCATGAACACCTTGTTCATCATGCTCATGAAATAGGCAGGGGCGTTAGTCAGTCCAAACAACATGACCGTGTACTCGTATAATCCATATCGCGTTGTGAACGCCGTCTTTGGTATGTCCTTCTCTCGTATGTTCAACTGATGATACCCCGATCGCAAATCGATCTTTGAAAACACTTTAGCTCCTTGCAACTGATCAAACAGATTGTTGATCATCGGCAGTGGGTACTTGTTCTTAATCGTCACTTCATTCAATGCTCGATAATCAATAACCATCCTCAGGGATTTATCCTTCTTATCAACCAAAAGTACTGGGGCTCCCCAAGGTGATGAACTTCTTCGGATATATCCTTTCTCCAATAACTCCTTGATCTGTTTCTTAATTTCTTCCAGATCATTTGCAGGCATCCGATAGGGTCTCTTGGATATTGGTCCTATTCCTGGTAACAGCTCTATCAAAAACTCAATATCTCTGTCTAGTGGCATGCCTGGTAACTCCTCTGGGAAAACATACGGCGGCTGTAACCTTAGAAAACGGGCTAGGTTGTCCACTGGTGGTGGGTTGTTGTTGTTGTTGTTGTTGCCCTGGTTCTGAACTAGCAATTGCATCAAGGCATTTTGCTGCTGGATCAACTGCGTGAGCTCCGGCGGGAAGGCAAAACCGGTGTCATGTCTCGGAGGCATCTAAGGGGTTTAGATGGGAGAGATTTAGAATAGAAGAGGTCTAATGAGAGAACACTACCCATATGCACATGAGACAAACACAATCATTTCACTCAATCAATCAAGCAAGGGCATACAAACGGTCTAGAACTGTCGCAAAAGTGCTAACTACTACTATACATGGGGGAAATACTACTAATATATGGTAGTCATCTAGAAATTTTGATCGGTGGAAGACTCCATGATGTCTACTCCAGCTTCGTCTTCAAAGTCATCATCATTAGGGTCGGAGTCGGTGTCGTCGATGATGATGTAGTCCTCGGGGCGTATTTCCTTGGGTTCTTCTTCTTCTTCTATTGGTGTTGGTCCTCCCATGAATACTCTGATCTTCTTGACTAAGTCATCATTCTTCTCCAGTAGGGTCTTGATTTCCTCCTCATATCCATCGCGGGTAAACTTGAGTTCTTCCTCCAGCTCGATGATCCTAGTCTTCGCCTTCTTCAAGTCCATCATGTCCGCACACATTTGGTTCTCCTGATGTCGAATGTGCTGGTTTAACTCCTGGATGAAAGCTGCAATGGATCTATCCTTCCTGGTGTTGATTACTTCCCATTGCTCATCTCGGCGCCCACATATTTAGTAAATAGTGTCCTTAAGCTCCCTGTTGTAAACTTCTCCAATGCGTCACATGGTGATGTGAGCTGCCATACTCTTTCCTAAACTCCAGGTTGGTGCATCGAAAGAAAATTCTATGGGTTTAGAAGTTGGCGAGAACGTCCTTCCTGGAACTTGTACTTGAATCATCCAGCGCTCCTCTTCAGGTAAAGTGGCGTTGTACGTCCCGGTGAAGCTTGGTATTCCAATGTTCAAGTACCTAGCGACTTCCTTCAAGTGGCGTCCAAAAGGTGTGTCTTCATCCGGTTGTGCAAACTTGTTCTTCATCTCCGTCATCCTAAAGAGTAGAAAATGGAGAGGAGTCAGAAATGAGAAGAGAAGTGAGACCTAGGGTTTATCTTAGTGGTCGGGTCCTGCACTCAGCGTGCGCTCTGATACCATCTTGTAGCGACCCGACCTTAGATGGTCAAGTCTCTGTGCTTCAGTGTCATCCTTGGATCGGTAATGCTGACACACACAGTACTCGAAGGATTTATAACAGAGTAGCAATCACACACTATTACATCGAATGTCTCCAAAGAGAACTTATTACAATAATATGGCTTAAGGCCATCTAATGCGATAACAGCGGAAGGCTTGGAAGATAAGGTGAATCCATCAACTCCAACGACATAGCTAAGCTGCAGGGCAACGACCTAACGAACCTTACTCCTCGTCTAAAAAGTCTGCAGCCTGAAAACGGGTCAGCACATGGAATATGCTGGCAATATAACATAGTAGAGCAGAAACGGAATAATGCTATCACTACATGCATATATGGCTGGTGGAAAGTTGTATGGTTGTAGTTTTGCGAAAAGCCAATTTTTCCCTACAACAACGGAATATATTTTAATTTTACTATCATGGTGGTTGAAACATCATTGAGAAGGTATCCCCAACTCAATTCCAATTAAAGTGAATTAACATCCCAACAGTATTAATTAAGCATGGTGAGATACATGTGATAACCCAAGTACTAGATACTCAAGAATTGTCCATAACCGGGGACACGGCTAACCATGATTAGATTGTACACTCTGCAGAGGTTTGCACACTTTTCCCCACAAGACTCGATCGCCTCCGTTGGATTTCTCGCACTACATGGTGTTTGAGAAACGGATGACCGAGACACAGTCTTTTAGAAACGTTAACTCTCTACTCCGGGTAGACCATACCAAACCTACAAAACCCACTACCTGCTGATCTACCTCTTCAAGAGCTTCACGTAACTTACTCAACTATGCTAGAGCCCATAATAGCTTGTGGATGCACACGGAAGTTTCTAGCATGAATCATCTCAGTTCCCTTTGAGCCTGGGTGGCGGTCCATAGGAAGATCACACGGGTACCCCAGGATTTCCAAAAAAACAGACAACACTGGGTTCCCCATGTGCCTCAATTCACCCAGTTGTTTGATTAAGTTGCCACCTTAAGTTGAACCATTAATTAACAATCTCACATCTGACATGAATTTCACTCAAACCCAAACCACGTCTACGAGCATAGCATAGCAATAAGCAATACATAGAAGTAACTCCCAAGGGTTTGAGTGTAACAGGGCAATAGGTTCTACCTCAGCAACTACTTCCCAACCCACAAGTTAATGACATCCTAATCATGCAATGTTTGAGGATTGGAACTAATGCATAAAAACTGGGTAATAATGGGATATGATCAAAGTGTTACTTGCCTTGCTGACGATCCGCGAATCCTAGAGACTCGTAGTAACACGCTTCGCACTCCGAAAATTCTATCGCAAGCAAACAATAACATACATAAGTAACAAGCAACAATGCACAAGCAAAACTCAAATAAGAGAGGTTGACCAGAAAGTTCAAATTAAGAACTCCGGTTCGCAAAAAGAATCAAATCAAACGGAGCAACGAAACTCAAACGGCAAAAGAAAGAAGCTTCGTTTACTAATCTGGAACTAGGTCAAATTTTACAGTAGCAAAACTTGTTTGAGTTGGTTAAACGGAAAGAGGATTTCGAGACGAAACTCTAGGCGCTTGAATCGCCTGATTCCGTTAAACAAGCGAAAAGATAAACATAATCTAAGATCGGATCAGAAATCACGATCAGAAAAATCGGGGAATAAATCCGATAAAAGAAAACTCATGAACAGACTAACGAACGAGCGTTCGTTAGTTGTTTCTAACGGGCGAGAACCGTTCGTTAAACGAACGTACGGACGAACGTCCGCTAACTGGAAGAACCGAGAAAAACCGGCGAATCCAAAAAAAAGGGTTCTAGGGTTTTCAAAAAAAACCGAACGATTTTTATAAAAAAACGGCGGCGGGGCGCGGTTACTACCTCCGGCGAGAGGGCTCCAGCGAGGCGGGGCAGCGGCTCGCGAGGGCGGCGGCGCTCGGTGGCTGCGGCGGCTAGCGCGGCGCGGGCGGCGGG
>NC_057800.1:123353200-123371490 GCF_018294505.1 Triticum aestivum | reverse complement strand
GGTCCGAGTGGCGGCGTCGGCCTGGCGCGGCTGGGCCTTAGGCCCAGTCAGCGCGGATTTTTTTTAAAAAACTTCGCCGACCAAAATAAAATCCTAGAAAAAAAATAAAAACCTAAAAATGCCAAAACAATTTTTCACCGTCTAAATAAAATATTTAGAACAAGATGAACATTTTCTTGGTCCTAAAATGCAATTTTGAAAAACATGCAATTTTTCTAATGAAAATAAAATCCGAATAAAATCCAATAAAAATCAATTTAATGATTTTAATATTTTTCCTCCAATATTTCATTTATTTTGTAGAAGTCATATTATCTCCTCTCTTTAATTTTTAATGTGAAATATTTTTCAGAGAGAAATAATTAAAATCAAATCCTCTTTTCATTATTTGATAAAAGAATCAAATATGAAGACCGGGAAATCCCCAACTCTCTCCGAGGGTCCTTGAGCTGCTTAGGATTTCGAGGATTACGGAACGGAAAAGCAATAAAACATGATATGCATGGATGATCTATGTATAATATTCCAAATTGAAAATTTGGGATGTTACAGGAGGCATGCTATCCTCATAATAAATTTGCTCATCAAAACTTGGGAGGCTAAAAATATCATCTTCATTAAACATAACATCCCCAAGCTTGGGACAAACATTAATTGCAGCAAATATATTCTCAAAAACATCATCTTCTTCAAACATAGCATCCCCAAGCTTGGGCCTTTTCATATCATAAGCATAATCACTCTCATCATCAATAGTATGGATAGCACCAATAGTATAGCAATTATCATATTCTTCCAAGCAAGTGTCAAAAAGATTTTCAAGATCATAAGAAGTATCATTATCTTCCCAATCATAATCATCACAACAAGCAATAGGCATAACGAGATCATCATCAATTGCATCATCTTCCACAATTATTTTTGATTTATTTTCATGAGGCACAACAGTAATAGGAGCAGCATTATTTGGGAGAGATATCTTTTTACCTCTATTCCTTTTTCTTTTCTTCTTCTTCACCACATCATGTGTGGGTTCAATCCTCTTTTTGGAGCTCCTTATTAATGAGATTGGTTGAATAGAAGGCTCCTCCTCATTACCTGATTCATCATAAGAAATAATATGAGGATATTGGGAAGTCTCTTCCCTTTCATTAATATTCTCTTCATCTTCTATTTGTTTTCTTTTCTTCATATAATTGGAAATATAAGGATTTTCAATGCAATTCACCGCACAATACATATAAATTTCTTCTAGATCAATATCGAGGAATTTCTCGAGGTTATATTCTGGAATAATCTTAGTTTGGCGTTTCATTTCTTCATAACCCAAAAGCAACCTGAGTTCATTATAATGTGCAAGGGAAATCAAGTCATCACAATTTTTGGACACGATTCGATCATGAAACAATTTGCATTTGATATTTAAATGACCATGTTCATTGCAAAGTTCACAAGTATGGCTAAGAAATTTAGTTTCTAAATGCTTATGCCTCTTGCAATATCTATCTTTCCTATTTGGTGTGTACTTGCAACCATTTAGTTTCTAAATGTTTATGCCTCTTGCAATATCTATCTTCCCTATTTGGTGTGTACTTGCAAACCCAATGCACTCCACAAAAATTGACATGTTTATAGGAGACATTTTCATCATAACTAGTGCGATCATCATTAGTACTATGGATATTCAAGTAGTTCATACTAACAACATTGCAATCATGCTCATCATTCAAATATTTAGTGCCAAAAATTTTATAGACTTCTTCTTCTAGCACTTGAGCACAATTTTCCCTTCCATCATTCTCACGAAAGATATTAAAAAGATGAAGCGTATGAGGCAAACTCAATTACATTTTTTGTAATTTTCTTTTATAAACTAAACTAGTGCAAAAGCAAGAAACTAAAAGATTCGATTGCAAGATCTAAAGATATACCTTCAAGCACTCACCTCCCCGGCAACGGCGCTAGAAAAGAGCTTGATGTCTACTACACAACCTTCTTCTTGTAGACGTTGTTGGGCCTCCAAGTGCAGAGGTTTGTAGGACAATAGCAAATTTCCCTCAAGTGGATGACCTAAGGTTTATCAATCCGTGGGAGGCATAGGATGAAGATGGTCTCTCTCAAGGAACCCTGGAACCAAATAACAAAGAGTCTCTTGTGTCCCCAACACACCCAATACGATGGTAAATTGTATAGGTGCACTAGTTCGGCGAAGAGATGGTGCTACAAGTGCAATATGGATGGTAGATATAGGTTTTTGTAATCTGAAAATATAAAAACAGCAAGGTAAATAATGATAAAAGTGAGCGTAAACGGTATTGCAATGCGTTGAAACAAGGCCTAGGGTTCATACTTTCACTAGTGCAAGTTCTCTCAACAATAATAACATAATTGGATCATATAACTATCACTCGACATGCAACAAAGAGTCACTCCAAAGTCACTAATAGCGGAGAACAAATGAAGATATTATGGTAGAGTACGAAACCACCTCAAAGTTATCCTTTCTGATCGATCTATTCAAGAGTCCGTACTAGAAGAACACCTTAAGACAAAAATCAACCAAAACCATAATGTCACCTACATACTCCAATGTCACCTCAAGTATTCGTGGGTATGATTATACGATATGCATCACACAATCTCAGATTCATCTATTCAAACCAACACAAAGTACTTCAAAGAGTGCCCCAAAGTTTCTACCGGAGAGTCAAGACGAAAACGTGTGCCAAACCCTATGCATAGGTTCATGGGCAGAACCCGCAAGTTGATCACCAAAACATACATCAAGTGGATCAATAGAATACCCCATTGTCACCACGGGTATCCCACGCAAGACATACATCAAGTGTTCTCAAATCCTTAAAGATTCAATCCGATAAGATAACTTCAAAGGGAAAACTCAATCCATTACAAGAGAGTAGAGGGGGACAAACATCATAAGATCCAACTATAATAGCAAAGCTCGCGATACATCAAGATCATTTCACCTCAAGAACACGAGAGAGAGAGAGAGAGAGAGAGAGAGAGAGAGAGAGAGAGAGATCAAACACATACTACTGGTACATACCCTCAGCCCCGAGGGTGAACTACTCCCTCCTCGTCATGGAGAGACCCAGGATGATGAAGATGGCCACCGGTGAGGGTTCCCCTCTCCGGCAGGGTGCCGGAACAGGGTCCCGATTGGTTTTTGGTGGATACAGAGGCTTGCGGCGGCGGAACTCCCGATCTATTATGTTCCCTGAAGTTTTTAGGGTATATGGATATATATAGGAGGAAGAAGTACGTCAGTGGATCTCCTGGTTGTCCACGAGGCAGGGGTGCGCGCCCAAGGGGATGGGTGCGCCCCCCACCCTCGTGGGCAGCCCGTGACTCTTCTGGTCCATCTCCGATACTCCGTGGGCTTCTTCTGGTCCAAAAATAAGTTCCGTGAAGTTTCAGGTCAATTGGACTCCGTTTGATTTTCCTTTTCTGCGATACTCTAAAACAAGGAAAAAAACAGAAACTGGCACTGGGTTCTAGGTTAATAGGTTAGGCCCAAAAATCATATAAAATAGCATATAAATGCATATAAGACATCCAAGGTTGATAATATAATAGCATGGAACAATCAAAAATTATAGATACATTGGAGATGTATCAGGGGCCCGCAGCCTCCCCTCTCTCTTTCCCCTAAAGCCCAATAAGGCCCATTGTCGGTGTCAAAACCGGCGGATCTCGGGTAGGGGGTCCCGAACTGTGCGTCTAGGCTGGATGGTAACAGGAGGCAGGGAACATGATGTTTTACCCAGGTTCGGGCCCTCTTGATGGAGGTAAAACCCTACGTCCTGCTTGATTAATATTGATGATATGGGTAGTACAAGAGTAGATCTACCACGAGATCAAGGAGGCTAAACCCTAGAAGCTAGCCTATGGTATGATTGTTGTGTATGGAGTTGATTGCCTACGGACTACAACCCTCCGGTTTATATAGACACCGGATAGGGTTAGGGTTACACAGAGTCGGTTACAATGGTAGGAGATCTTGAATATCCGCATCGCCAAGCTTGCCTTCCACGCCAAGGAAAGTCCCATCCGGACACGGGACAAAGTCTTCAACATTGTATCTTCATAGTCCAGGAGTCTGGCTGAAGGTATAGTCCGGCTATCCGAACACCCCCTAATCCAGGACTCCCTCAGTAGCCCCTGAACCAGGCTTCAATGACGACGAGTCCGACACGCAAATTGTCTTCGGCATTGCAAGGCGGGTTCCTCCTCCAAGTCCTTCATAGAAGATTGTAAACACCAAGAGTAGTGTCCGGCTCTGCAAAATAAGTTTCCACATATTGCCATAGAGAGAATAATATTAACACAAATCAAATCTGCCGACGTATTCCGCAGTGCGTCATCACACTACAGCCAAGTCCTTCACTCGAATCGTTTTCCCTTTTCCACCTCAGCATGTTTTGCGAGGCAGTTTCCTTGGCATGTCTTGTCAAAGCAGAGATCGTGTGGCCCCCTTTTACGGGATTCTCATCAATATAGACGTGGGTAACCCAATCGTGCCTGTTAGCATGTTTTCTCGATTAAAGGCGAGTCCCAAACGGTTACGGGGAGGACTCCTGGTATTCCACCTCTTATAAAGAGACCAGGGCCTTACTCCTTTTCTCCAATATCAAAACAAGTTCGCCCGTCTCCTCGAGTTCCAACACCCTAGGCTCCAGATTCCGGGCGCCTCAGACCTTCGACAATGTCCAGTTCCGACCTTCAAGGCCGATGGATTCCCTCCTCCGTCACGGAGGAGGACGTGCTAAAGTTGAGAGAGGCTAAGTTCTTGACCGCCGAAATTCCGCACAGGTTGCCTGCTCAAAGGCAGGCTATCCCCAGTCCCCAGCCCGGCGAGAGCGTGGTGTTCGTGTCTCACTTCCTTCGGGGGTTAGGCTTCCCGATGGATCCCTTTGTGAGGGGACTGCTGTTTTATTACGGGCTGGAATTCCACGACTTAGCTCCGGAGTCCATCCTCCATATCTCCTCATTTATCGTTGTATGCGAAGCGTTCCTCCGTGTTACCCCTCACTTCGGAATATGGCTCAAGACTTTCAAAGTGGAGCCGAAGATGATCAAGGGACGGCACGCAGAGTGCGGAGGCGCTGTTATAAGCAGAAATGCTGATGCTCCATGGCCCGAGGGCTCTTTTCAAGAGGAGCTGGGATTGTGGCAACGAGAGTGGTTTTATATCACCGCTCCCCGGAGCGCCAAGTGGGTGGCGCTTCCTGCCTTTCGCTCGGGTCCCCCACCACGGCTAGCATCATGGGTTAACTGAGGGTTAGATTGGGGTTTGCCCAAAGACGTGCCCCTGTTATAGGGCCGAATTAAGGATCTCTTGGAAGGAGACCTCAGCTTGGTCAAGGTGACGCAGGTTATGCTGATTCGCCGAATATTGCCCGGCAAACGTTGCCCCCTTCGCCTGTGGGAGTTTAATCCAGAGGGACCGCGTGCTCTCCAGAACTTTATGGGTGCAACGCCCACGGAGATGTATAGACTGTTCTTCGGATCACAAGAGATGTGTCCGGATTTAACCGAGGACGCAGGCCTAAGCTGCAATCGCTCGGATACTCAAGTAAGCAACCTTGTGGCTGGACCTTCTATCCGTATAATTGTCATAAACTTGCCCCTAAAAGAGCCGTCCTTTTAAAACAGGAGTGGATAGCGAAGGCAAAGCTGATCAGGTGTCCGGCTCCCCTTCCTGAAACCAGGCCGGATCCCGTGCTGGTCAAGATGCTGGAGATAATGCCTTTAGAGGGGGAGGACAAGGAAGCTATGGCCTCCTCGAAGGAGGCTGCTCCGAAGGGAGGAACCGACAATTCCTCTCCTAAGGGGAAGAAGAGAGCCGCCTCTGACGACCCGGAAACCATGGTCTCGAAACGGGGGAGAAAATCCTCGTCAGAGGGTCCGACACCGGGGAGTTCCTCTGCCGGACTATGCCCTCAAGGGGATCAGCCCTCCAGCGAGCCGTAAGTGGAGAAAAGATTTTCCTTTTGAGGGATGAGGGAAGTCCTTGATTTATATCTGAGAAGATTAACCAAACCTTTATCTTGCAGCTCGGACCTCAGCCCTTCTCAGCAGAGCTCGTCTTTGGGGGATCTCCTTCCGGAGATGATGGAGAGCGGGACGCCTCCCCCTGCCATCCCGCCTAGCGAGGCGAGCGACCCTGATGTGTCGTCGCGGAGGGTTTCTCCGAATCCGACGGGGGCGGAAGGTAGCTATGCGGCCCCCCGAGGTTCTCCGTGTCCGGCCTTCGAAAGAGGTCATGGGACGAGCCTGACACCGTCTGGTGCTCGGCCGGAGGAGCTAAAGATTCTACTGGGGCGATCTTCTATCTCAGAGGAGCACCGCGCATTGATGGGCACGCTGATTGAAAGGATTTCATCCGCAGAGAGCGGATTGTATGAGGCCGTCAAAAGTTTACTGACGGGTTTCGAGGTACATTAGATAATGTATACTTTTGTCAGTTACGCATGAATAAGATGCGCCCTGTGTAGATAGTAGCCCCTGAGACTCTGCGCGTCGTCAAGAAATGACGGCACGCGGAGGATCATAATCCCAGGTCTAAGATGTCGCCTTTGAATGTAGGTGGCAGGGTGTCCGGAATCGAGCCGAACTGATGATTTTGCCGAACTAAAGCGGCAACTGGACGTGGCAGATGCCGACATTACACTTGTCAATAAGCGGCTTGATGAGGCTCAAGGTATGTAATTCCTCGGGCGGCATCAGGTAAGAACAGTTTTATGCCTGTGTCTTACGATGTGTGTGCTTGACGCAGATGGTGCGGCCGCCGTGGAGAGTCTTAGGGCAGAACTTGCCCGAGCTAAAGAACAAGCCAGCGAAAGTGACACGGCCACCAGGAAAGCCCTTGAAGAGATGAGAGCCGAACAGGCTGCTCACTGCCGAAGCAAGGAAGAGATGGCCAAGATGGCCGAAAAGTTAAAAAGCGCTACAGACCGTTGCAGATTTCTTGAAAAAGAAGACCAGGCGAAACAGACGGACTTAGAGAAGGCCGTTGCCAATGCCAAGGATGCGCGCTCTGCGATGAGAGCTGCGAAGGAGGAGCTGCGTCAGGCCAAACAGATTGCGGCTGGAAAGCCCTTTATGCTGCGAAGGAAATTTTGTAATCCGAAGTTTGCTCCGTTGGACCGGATGTGGAGTGTGGAGGATACCTATCTGGACTTGGCAGCGAGTGCTGCTGATGCGATCGAACACTTTTGAGATCAGAAAGATCGCGAAGTGGAAAAGCTTTTTTGGACGCAGTTTCACAATCCAGAGCGTCCACTGGCAGTGGATGATCGTTTGGCTCAATGGGCCGAACTGAATAGGTTGTCTGGACTCGCCATGAAGTACGTCATGAGTCACCTGTGGCCGGGGAGATCGGAGCCGAAGAGTTATTTCAGCTTGGTGCAGCAATTCCTTGACGCGGTGCCGCGTATAAATGCAATGAAGAGGTCAGCATGCATAGAGGGCGCTAGGATGGCTCTTGCCCGTGTTAAGACATACTGGGCAGAGATGGAGACCACCGTTGTTGCGTCCCGAGATTCGGACAAAAGCTGAGTACCCTCCGAGCACTATTTTCAGGAAGTTCTTGAAGGCGCTCGTGTAATAGAGATGCAGTGCCCGAAAGATGCTATGTTATGATAGCATATGTAATTATGAAGTAATATTTTGATAAACTGTAGTGGCCTTTTTTATACTTGTGCCTCCAAGTATTGGGAACACCTCCTGTGCGGCCGTTTTAAGAGATATATATATATATATATATATATATATATATATATATAGAATCTGAAAGATGGCAGTCGTTGGCTTCAGCCCCCACGCACATAGTGCGGGGGTGCTTGCAGAAGACGCATTTTCAGACTTAACCCAACGTCTTGGTCCTACAAAGGAGGTGATAGCGCAGCGGGCCAGGCAACCGGACTACAATGCTTTAACACTTTCACTTAGCCATAGGAGTTTGACAATGAGACTCTTTAGGTAGCTCCTTGGTGGCAACTGCGCTCGTCCGAGTTCGGGGCGCGTATGTGCCTGACCGGGAAGCGGCCCTTCATTAAAGCAGAGGAATCCGATAGATTCCGATAGGTCATTGAGTGGCTGACCAGTCTCACGCTACATCATGACAGTCAGTTTTCGGCTTTCTCTACTGAGGTGCTCGCCCGGCCGAACCGGGGCACAATCGCAGTAGTTCTCCTGGTGCTACCTTAGCCGATAGAGCGGAACATAAGGTAGCCGAACTCAGGAGCCGGGCAACCCAACATTTGACCAAAGACATGATTTGGAGCTGATGCATATAATGCCAAAACTCACGACGCCGAACACTCCCTAAGGTGTTCGGTCTTTATGAGTGCGGGCGAAACAACACTCTTTATTAAAAAAAGCCCCTAGTGTCCAGGTACATGCAGAAATTCTGACGTGGCCACATGCCAAGACGCCAGCCTCCTCCTTGGTTATATCAGAAAGAAAAAACCAGGGGATGTGTAGCAACAAGAGACAGTAAAAAAGGTTTACGCAGGGTCTTAATCTAAAAAGAATCCTTTAGGACGGGTCCCTACTGCACGTATGCGCCTGTGTCTCCGTTGTGCCGTATCCTGGACGGGCGCCGCACGACGTTCATCTGTAAAAGAGAGGAACTGAGTTGAAAACGGGTCGTGCCGAAAAAGTTTAAAATAAACAAAGTATAAAGTGAAATATAGAGGATTGAGCTTTATTGTCTCTTATGCGTGGAGCCCCTAGTGCGGGGGTATATGGCTTCTAGGCCTGCATCAATGATGATTTTGCACCGAACTCATCTAACCGCGTTCGTGGTCTTGAATGACCTATTTTGAAGTTTTTTGGCCAGTGAGGCCATTTTGCTGTGGGGTTGTCAAAGCGGCCGCCCAGTCCTCCGCTTGGGGAGGCACGCTTTAGTGCGTCCCCTTCAAAGAGATGATGCCTTGTGGACCGGGCATCTTAAGCGTAAGAGATGCATAATGCGGTATTGCGTTAAAGCGAGCGAAAGCTTCGCGTCCCAGTAGTGCTTGATAGCGACTTGAGAACGGGACGATATGGAAGGTCAGCTTTTCGCGGCGGAAGTTATCGGCAGAGCCGAATATGACTTCGAGCCGGAGAAAACCCATACAATGGGTGTCCAGACCAGGTATTACCCCTTGAAAGGAGGTTTTGCTGCGACGGATTCTTGCTGGGTTTATCCCCATGTGCTGGATTGTATCCTGATATATCAGGTTTAGTCCACTGCCGCCGTCCATAAGGACATTTGAAAACTGGAGCCCGCCAATTATTGGATCGAGTATCAAGGCAATCCAGCCTACATTCTTGATATTTCCAGAATAATCTAGCTGATCGAAGATGATCGGTTTTGACAACCAGTGGCAGGACCCTTTGGGGATGGGCCGTGTGGTGCGTACCTTTATGGGCGCCACACATTTTGTTATGTGAAGTGAGTTCACTGTATTTACTTCTTGTGGGAAGTTCTTTTGTTTCCTGGTGCTCTGCTTTTGGGGTTCGTCCTCGTCTTCGCTTGGTGTGTCGAGCCCCTTGTGTTCGGCATTGAGTCTGCCGTATTGTTTGAAAACCCAACAGTCTCTGTGGGTATGATTAGCAGGCTTCCCGGGAGTACTATGTATCTGACATATCCTGTCCAGGATTTTATTTAGGTTGGATGGATCGTCCCTGTTATCCTGTGGGGGCGATTTTGCCTGATTTTGTCGTGAGCCTTTGAATCCGGCATTAACTGCCGTGCTCTTCGGACTTTTGTCCTTAGTTCGGCGACGGTCCTTGTTGCGTCGCGGTTTTCCATTTCCATACCTAGTTTCGGATGTACTTGGATCGCTGGGGCTGCACCTTGCCAACCAGCCGTCCTCCCCTACACAAAAGCGCGTCATGAGGCTTGTTAGTGCGGCCATTGTTCTTGGATTTTCTTGGCCGAGGTGTCTGGTGAGCCATTCGTCTCGAATGTTATGCCTGAAAGCTGCTAAGGCTTCGGCGTCCGGACAGTAGACTATCTGATTCTTTTTAGTCAGGAATCTATTCCAGAACTGCCGAGCTGATTCTCTGGGTTGTTGAGTTATGTGACTAAGATCGTCTGCATCCGGAGGGCAGACATAGGTCCCTTGAAAGTTTGCTCGGAAAGCATCCTCGAGCTCTTCCCAGCTTCCAATTGTGTTTTCGGGAAGGCTTTTAAGCCAATGCCGGGGTGGCCCTTTAAGCTTAAGGGGTAAATATTTTATGGCGTGGAGATCATCTCCTCTAGCCATGTGTATGTGGAGGATATAATCCTCGATCCAAACTCCAGGGTCTGTTGTTCCATCACATGCCTCTATGTTTACGGGTTTGAATCCCTCTGGAAATTCATAGTCCAGGACCTCATCGGTGAAACATAGGGGGTGTGCGGCGCCCGTGTATTTGGGTGTGCCGGATTCTGATGATGGCTTCATAGCGTTGCTTACGAGAGCTTGCTTTCTTGGCCCATAAATGGACCTGACTGGGCCATGATGCGAATCCTTAATTGGGTCGCATGCCGATTTAGGTGCGGCGCCGCTTGCCGCTTTATGGGGTCATCTATCCGACCGTGTGGCTTTCTCATTTTTTGAATGCGAGGGCTCTTGGGCCTCTTCATCGAATTCAGACAGTAGCTTTCTTTTCGGATAGCTTTTAGTGCGGCGATTGTCGCCGTATTTATCTGCGGTATTGATTACTTTGCTCCATCTAATCCGGAGTGCATCTTCCGCTGTTTTTAGCTTCCTCTTCTGCTTTTTTAGGCTGCATGCAGTTGCAACGAGCCTCTCGTGGAGATTCTTCTGCTCCATAGGTTTATCCGGCGTGAGGTCGTCCGGAATGTCGTTTTCGCCAGAGGCGGGATGTTCGGTTTCTCTATCCATGTTGCCTTGTTCGGACGGTTGCTCTAAGGCCTGCTCGTCGTCTATCAGCTCGTCCTGCTCTATGGCTGGGTTTTTGTCGAGGCGGGGCTTGGGTCGGCATTTACGCCGACGCTTTGATTGTTTTTTGGGGGGTCGATCTCCCGTCCCATCCCCTTTTTCCTCTTTGTCGCTTCCTTTAGGGGTATCCACCATGTACACATCGTGAGATGAGGTGGATGTCCAATGCCCTATGGGCGTTGGTTCGTCGGTATCTCCTGCATCGTCATCCATGCTGTCGATGTCTCCGGAGCCGAAGTTGAGCACGTCGTTTAAATTGTCGACAGTGGCTACCAAGTGGGTGGTGGGTGGGCTTTGAATTTCTTCATCGTCCGTATCCCATCCTCGCTGACCGTAGTTCGGCCAGGGCTCTCCTGATAAGGTGAGAGACTTGAGAGAGTTCAGGATATCGCCACAAGGCGAGTGCTGAAAGATGTCTGCAGCGGTGAACTCCATTATCGGCGCCCAATCGGATTTGATTGGCAGGGGCGCGGGAGGTTCGGAGTCTGGGGAGGAGTCCGAATCCTCGGAGTCATGGATCATGCAGAGTACGGGGCTAGCGTTCGGCTCGATCGCCTTTGAGATCGAAGCCCCCGAGGTAACGTCCAACCGTTCATCCTCGATTGGCGCAATAGGCTCCGAGTTAGGGGTCGGAACCGATGCGTGTGCGGCCTCTAGGACACTGTCCGGAGGCAGAGCTATATCATGCCCCTCGAGATAGTGCGGTGCGCTTGGCCGTGGCTCGAATCCGTCAAAGATCAAGTCTCCGCGGATGTCAGCCGTGTAGTTTAAGCTTCCAAACCTGACTTGATGGCCAGGGGCGTGGCTTTCGATCTGCTCCAGGTGGCCGAGCGAATTGGCCCGTAGAGCGAAGCCACCGAAGACGAAGATCTGTCCAGGGAGAAAAGTCTCGCCTTGGACCGCATCGTTGTTGATGATCAAAGGAGCCATCGGTCCTAAAGGTGACGACACAGAGGAACTCTCAATGAA
Organism: Triticum aestivum; assembly: GCF_018294505.1. NCBI lineage: Eukaryota > Viridiplantae > Streptophyta > Magnoliopsida > Poales > Poaceae > Triticum > Triticum aestivum. The sequence goes on along the minus strand of NC_057800.1, from coordinate 123,359,560 downwards.
AGCACCAATGTCGGTGTCAAAACCAGCGGATCTCGGGTAGGGGGTCCCGAACTGTGCGTCTAGGCCGAATGGTAACAAGAGGCAGGGAACACGATGTTTTACCCAGGTTCGGGCCCTCTTGATGGAGGTAAAACCCTACGTCCTGCTTGATTAATATTGATGATATGAGTAGTACAAGAGTAGACCTACCACGAGATCAAGGAGGCTAAACCCTAGAAGCTAGCCTATGGTATGATTGTTGTGTATGGAGTTGATTGCCTACGGACTACAACCCTCCGGTTTATATAGACACCGGATAGGGTTAGGGTTACACAGAGTCGGTTACAATGGTAGGAGATCTTGAATATCCGCATCACCAAGCTTGCCTTCCACGCCAAGGAAAGTCCCATCCGGACACGGGACGAAGTCTTCAATCTTGTATCTTCATAGTCCAGGAGTCCGGCGGAAGGTATAGTCCGGCTATCCGAACACCCCCTAATCCAAGACTCCCTCACCCATATACTCCCCGGCGAATTCTCGTAACTCTCTGGTACTCCAAAAATACCCGAATCACTCGAAACCTTTTCGATATCTGAATATAGTCGTCCAATATATCGATCTTTACGTCTCGACCACTTCGAGACTCCTCGTCGTGTCCCCGATCTCATCCGGGACTCCGAACTACCTTCTGTACATCAAAACACATAAACTCATATTACCGATAGTCGCCGAATGTTAAGCGTGCAGACCCTACGGGTTCGAGAACTATGTAGACATGACCGAGACACGTCTCCGGTCAATAACCAATAGCGGAACCTGGATGCTCATATTGGCTCATGCATATTCTACGAAGATCTTTATCGGTCAAACTGCATAACAATATACGTTGTTCCCTTTGTCATCGGTATGTTACTTGCCCGAGATTCGATCGTCGTATTTCAATACCTAGTTCAATCTCGTTACCGGCAAGTCTCTTTACTCGTTCTGTAATGCATCATCCCTCAACTAACTCATTAGCCACATTTCTTGCAAGCCCTATAGTGATGTGCATTACCGAGAGGGCCCAGAGATACCTCTCCAACAATCGGAGTGACAAATCCTAATTTCGATCTATGCCAACTCAACAAGTACCATCGGAGACACCTGTAGAGCACCTTTATAATCACCCAGTTACATTGTGACGTTTGGTAGCACACAAAGTGTTCCTCTGGTATTCGGGAGTTGCATAATCTCATAGTTAGAGGAACATGTATAAGTCATGAAGAAAGCAGTAGCAACAAACTAAACGATCATCGTGCTAAGCTAATGGAATGTGTCAAGTCAATTACATCATTCTCTAATGATGTGATCCCGTTAATCAAATGAAAACTCATGTCTATGGCTAGGAAACTTAACCATCTTTGATTCAACAAGCTAGTCAAGTAGAGGAATACTAGTGACACTATGTTTGTCTATGTATTAACACATGTACTAAGTTTCTGGTTATTACAATTCTAGCATGAATAATAAACATTTATCATGATATAAGGAAATAAATAATAACTTTATTATTGCCTCTATGGCATATTTCCTTCAACGTCGACTACATGACACTTAACCATGATTTGGGCCTAGGGAAAGGCATTGGGAAGTAATAAGTAGATGATGGGTTGCTAGAGTAACAGAAGTTTAAACCCTAGTTTATGCGTTGCTTCGTAAGAGGCTAATTTGGATCAACATGTTTCATGCTATGGTTAGATTTATCTTAATTCTTGTTTCGTAGTTGCGGATTCTTGCGAGAGTGGTTAATCACAAGTGGGAGGCTTGTCCAAGCAAGGACAACACCCAAGCACCGGTCCACCCACATATCAAATTATCAAAGTAGCGAACACGAATCATATGAGCATGATGAAAAATAGCTTGACAGTAATTCCCCTGTGTCCTTGGGAGTGCTTTGCTTTATATAAGAGTTCATCCAGGCTTGTCCTTTGCTACAAAAAGGATTGGGCCACCTTGTTGCACCTTACTTACTTTTGTTACTTGTTACCCATTGCGGATTATCTTATCACACAACTATCTGTTACCGATAATTTTAGTGCTTGCAGAGAATACCTTGCTGAAAACCGCTTGTCATTTCCTTCTGCTCCTCATTGGGTTTGACACTCTTACTTATCGAAAAGACTACGATAGATCCCCTATACTTGTGGGTCGTCAGTAATCTTCCTCTGCGGTATGTTTGTTGAGATCCGATGAATTGTGGATTTATGATCAGATTATCCATGAATATTATTTGAAACTTTCTGAATTCTTATATGCATGATGTGATATCTTTGTATTTCTCTTCGAATTATCGGTTTGGTTTGGCAAACTAGGTTGGTTTTTCTTGCAATGGGAGAGGTGCTTATTTTTGGGTTCAATCTTGCGGTATCCTCACCCAGTGACAGAGTATGAGTAGCGAGGCACGTATTGTATTGTTGCTATCAAGGATAAAAAGTTGGGGTTTTCATCACATTGCTTGAGTTTATCCCTCTACATCATGTCATCTTACTTAATGCGTTACTCCGTTCTCTTGAACTTAATACTCTAGATGCAGGCAGGAGTCGGTCGATATGTGGAGTAATAGTAGTAGATGCAGAATCTTTTTGGTCTACTTGACACGTATGTGATGCCTATATGCATAATCATTGCCTTGGATATCGTCATACCTTTACGCTTTTCTATCAATTGCTCGACAGTAATTTGTTCACCCACCGTATTATTTGCCTTCATGAGATAAGACTCTAGTGAAACCTTTGGACCCCGAGTCTATTTTCCATCATATTTATTTCTGATCTATTATTTTGCAATCTTTTATTCTCATATCTATAAACCAAAAAACCCAATATTTTATCTTTTGTTTAGTTTTATCTATCTCTATCAGATCTCACCTTTGCAATTGACCGTGAAGGGATTGACAGCCCTTTATCGCGTTGGGTGCAAGTGTTTAATTGTTTGTGCAGGTGCATAGATTGGGGACTTGCTTGTACCTCCTACTGGATTGATACCTTGGTTCTCTAACTGAGGGAAATACTTATGTCTACTTTGTTGCATCACCATTTCCTCTTTAAGGAAAAAATCAACGCAAGCTCAAGAAGTAGCATTGTACCACGATGGATCCCCCACCACTTGAATACATGAAGTTGAACTTCGATGGTGCATTGTACTTTCTATGGAGGGGTTGGTGTAGTCTGTCTAGATGAACATGGGGGGTTGGTGTAGTCTGTCTGGATGAACATAGTGCTTTCTATGGAGCTTCTGCAGTTACGTTTGAAGTATCACTGATCCGAAGACGTTGGAGGACACCAGCTTGCCATGAAGCCATTTCTTTGAGTGAGGACCTGGACCTTGAAAAGATGCACATTTCATCAAACTATTTGAGAGTCGTTTAGGCTTGAAGTTGCAAACAAAATGGGTGGACATTGCATGATAACCCAAGAGATCAAGAAGCGAAGTGCTTCGTTTGTGTCATCTACTTTCAAGTTTGAACCGCGCAATAGCAATGAAGAAGCACATAGACTCGCTAGGATGGCGTCCTCACTAGTTATGGGACGACATGTCTAGTTTACTTCACCCGCTGAAAACATATGTATCCCTGTAAATCGTCATACGAATGGAATAAATTGCGTTGTTTATCTAAAAAGAAAAGGCGCATCAGAAGATCTACATGTATAATTGTAGCATAGATTGGAAAAAATAGACATTTGCCTCCTTTAGGAATCTATATTTGCACACTGCCTATCATACCTCCCATATCTTCTTCGTTTCCTTGCAGTCTCCACCAACTCACACTTCCATTGCTCATCGACGCGGGCAAACCCCAGAACCCCAACCAGGCAACACCATGGTCGTCGCACTCCCCATCCTCCGTCGCCTCGCGGCTGCCTTGCCAGCTTGTCTCCTGCGCCCTCCATCCTTGGCCTTTCCCTAAGGTAAGAATGCTCGCTCTGAATTTCTTGCACTGTCTCATGATCGTCGACCAGAACCCTTCTTCCCTTCTTCAGCTCTACACCGCCGCCGCCTCCACCCTCCCTTACACTTGCTGTGTGCATTAATTCCTCTTTGATTCTGGTGGCCTCGGTTCTCCGCCGCTACTGCTCTGCTAGGGTAAGGGTTTTGAGAAACCAAGCCATGCTCTTTACCTTTTAGTCCATTTCTCAGTCCTCCACTGTTCAACATGCCATTGCCGACCGAAAATTGCACCTTCACAGGGAGGAGACACAGGTGGAGGCCTCTCGTCGGTGCGTCGTGCTTACGCCTCTCTGCTCTTGGTACCCTTTTCGATGGCCAATGTAAGATGGTTCCATGTCGTGGGTATGTTTGACGCACTATATTCTGGGTCCGTAAATTCAACTAGGTAACCAGAAAGGCTCTGCTACTAATAGGGAGCCACCTCCTTTGGTGTACCTTCCCTTCGGTGTGCATCTGCGCTTCCCCTGTTCGTGCCCCATCATGCATATTCTTCCAAGGTAAATGCAGTCGTGGTGTTTGGCTGCCTGCTCCTTTTCCTTAATCAAGCTGCAAACGGATAAATTCTTTTGCGTTTCACAATATATGAGATGCAGGGCGAGAGGACGTGAATTTAATTGTCGAGTTCAGCTACATTTAGGTTGATTTGCCTAGATTTGACAGGGTTTTAGAACTTCTTCAGCATGACCACTTAAAAATAAACATGTACATTAACCCCAAAATGGGCCTTTGTCCATGTAACATAGAAGACTATGGAGTAAGTAACTAAATGCTACTCCCTGCGTCAGTTGTAATGACATCTTATATTACAGAACGGAAGGAGTGATACTTTATAAATCCGCAACCATGTTTGTCTGACATTCGGTCCTTCATATATATGGTGAACTTTATTAGGTATATATACTAAAATGAGAGTTGGGATCAGCGAACATCAAGAAATGTGTTCTGCGTACAAATGCAAACACGCCTAATCTCAAGTTTTTTGGAAGGCACTTATCTCTGAGAGTGATATCCAGAACTGAAAAAACAATTAGATTTGAACACACTTGCTTAAACATGTAGTGCTCTTCAGAAACGTTGCTAAAACCAGATTCCTACTGATCAAATCATGCATGTGTACTGTATGACCACTCATAATGAACATAACACAAAACTAGTATTCCCTTCGTAAACTAATCACTAGTGACCTAAAACGTCTTATATTAGTTTACAGAGGGAGTACAAGAAACACACACACGCAGGAAAAATGAACGATCTGAGGGCCAATGACTTGTACACATAATCAGTCTGTCTTTCCTCCTTTTCCAAAAACAACAACAACATAATAAGTCTGTCCAATGTCAGGGGCCATCAAGCATGACCTGCAAGACGATGGAGGTATTATCAATTAGCTCTAAATGCTTCCTGTCATTTTACTTGGAACATGGTACTTCACATGGGAATAGGATTGTTAGCATAATCATTGTTGGGTATTATTCCGTCTACAAACGTCGTGTAACTCTATTGAAGAGGGGAAATCATATTTTTTTTGAAAAGGGGCCAGGCCCCGGCCTCTGCATCAGAACGATGCATACGGCCATATTATTAATAATAATCAAAACGTTCAGCAAAAGTCTTCGGGTCTCAAAAGTAAAGAAGCTCGCAAAGAGCAAAAGCAACATGACAGGAGAGCCACAACTGACAGGCAAAAATATAAAATAGGAAACTAAACACCTATCCTATCGCATAACCACCATCCAAACCAGTTGAAAATATCCCGAGCTATCGTCTCCCATCGGAAAAAACACATATTGCTTCTGTTCTTTTTTAAAGATGTCTTATGTTGTGTTCTTTTTAAAGACAGTTCCATTCTCTTCTACCAATCCAACATTTGCTGCAGAGTCCTTGATCTCTTGAACAACCATACTATCGGGGTCACAATATTACCACCCACCCAATCAGGAACAAAGCACCTCGTATAGACATAGAAGTTATTCTGTATTGTTAGCGGCTTTATCGCTTGTTTGCGTAGAGGGCCCCCAGGACATCCAGCTCACAGTGATCGCCGTGTGTCCCCGTGTCACATTTTTCGCTGCCATAATTCGCTGTTTCAGATTGAAGTGATGACGTAGAACACGAATCTCTACTTTGGCTACTTCATCCATGTTGATTTTGATGTAGGCCAGCCGGAGGCCGCGAACATTGTCTATCTATCCTAGCCAATCAATTCCTGTTCATTTCTGGCTCCTTCGAGTCCATGTGGATGAACTAAACGAAACTGGTGCATGTCTGTAATTGAGTTGAGCTCAGCCGGGTAAGTCACTCGCTGAATCACTCTATATATCTTAGTACATGCCCAATAGCGTGCAAAGTGCCTGATGCTTGAAACTTTCAGCTCATTCTCTTCCTGCAGGAGAA
>NC_057800.1:123347555-123352857 GCF_018294505.1 Triticum aestivum | reverse complement strand
CCAGTCCGACGGCGGCGGATCCGGTCCCCGCGGCCTGGCCCCTGCGCGTCTCCGGCTGGCCGCACCACCCTCGTTGTCCTCGACCGCCGCGGACCCCCGCACGGCTCGCGCCTCCACCCCCCTCGGCCCGCGACCCCGGGATCCTCCCCGGCGCTTCTCGGGCGCCCTTCCCCAGCTGCTGCACGAGCCTGCCGGCCGGCGGCGACCCGGCGCTCCTGGCCTCTGCCATGGGCGCCACCCCCCTGCAGCTCCTCATCCCTCCCATGGCCTCGTTTCGGCCGGCCGTGGTTGGGTCTTAGGCCTGCGGCCGGTTTTGGGTGCGTTCGCAGTCTGCCTCCTATGCAGGCGGCCCCCTCGTCTCCAGCGGCCTTCCTCCCCTCCCGAGCCACGGTGGCGGCTCTCGTGTGGAGGCGGTGACGCATCTGTGGTTGTGGCTGGCACTAGGCTTCCCGCGGCGGTCCTTGTCGGTGCTGGTCCGGCCCGGCAGCCTCAGGCCCGCGTCTCTCCGGTGTTCCTCGCTGCCGGCGTCCGCTACCGGGCAGCTCCGGCCTTGGCGGCTAGGTAGCTGCGTCCCTTCCAGCTCACCTTGCTTGCCGATGTCCCGATGGCTAAGGCCACAGCAGTTTGGATCTGCGTCCTCCAGTCCTCGCTTGCTGTCGTTGCTGGACGCTGTCGCCCCGGTACCCCCGCGTGGTTCGCCTCGTCGCCCGCCCTACCCAGTACGCCTCAAAGCTTCCCCCTTTTGCCTGATCCTATGCTCGTGGATTCGGAGGAGGTGCCATCCTCCGGCGGCAGGTGCAACCCGCCTACCCCTTCCTGACATGGTGGTTTCGACTAGCGTTGGCCTCCCCATCTACGTTTCCGGATTTGGCGGCAATGGGATTGCTCAGCTTTAGGCCAGGGAGAGATCCCTGCTCGGCTTGCCGGTGCTGGTAGCGACGGCGCCCGCGGGTGTCGTGTCCTTCTTGGAGGCGCTGCCAAGGCCTTCAGCTTAGCCCCTCTTCGAGCTCAGGGGAAACCCTAGGTACGGGTCCCCCGGACCGGATAGTGGCGATGTCCTGGCATCATCTTCCTTCTTGAAGGCACTATCTTGCTCGCTCGAGGTGTCCCCGTTTTCGGCTCGGACGATGGTGGAATTCTTGTTGGTTTGGCATTACCATTCTTGGCTAGGGTCTGGCTGATTTAGCTGTGTTGTATCCTCTCATCCCCTGTCTCTCTCCTCTGGGCACCATGTACACGCCTTCCTGCATTCGTGTTATGTGTTGTACCCCTTTTATACTCATTCTACTTCTTTCTATCAATGCGATGATACGCAAGCTTTGCGCATTCGCGAAAATTCTCTTCCTGCAGCTAGCAGGAAGTTGATGCATGTATGCATTTTGAAACACTTGTCGTGATTTTAGTTTAATTTTGTACTAAAATCACGACAAGTATTTTGAAAAGCAGGGAGCAGTATGTATTTTACATAGCCAATCAGGCCATGCCTTGTTAACCCAAGCACTCTCGAGTCTCGAGAGCTACAATTTGTAGCCTACAAATGTGTGCAGTTTCATTCAGTTTCAACACTGCCTAACACTCGTTGTGTTATCTCTGAAGCAGCTCAACTGTCTGGATCGCACCGAGCGGGAGGGTTTGAGCGGAAAGCTGTCGCGGGGGAAGAGGTCGGTGGCAGTCATGAAGAGGAACGTGTGGATCATGATCGGCATGCTGGGAGTGTCCACATGTCTGCTCTACCTGATGATCTCCGTACTCAACAGTGAGGTGTCGGCCCTCGAAGTGGAGGCCGCCAAGCTCGAAAGCGGCCCTCTTCAGGTGGACTTCGGCTTGACTGAAGTAAGAAACCGATCCAGTTTAGGAGCCGTGCCTTTCTCGATGTACTATGCAAGTGCCGGATGTTGTTTTAGGTGTGAGCGCTTGGAGATGGTGTTATTGGCAACAGCCGTGAAAGTTATGTGCCGATTGCTCAGTTTTATCGCTGTGTGTCTTTTGTGTTCCTCTCTTACGTGCCTGCATGTTATGAGCTGCGTGGATTCACTCTGTCAGGCAGCATCTCGTCGTGGCAGACAAATGCAAAGCGCGTGGCGTGAGGTCGCTCGTTAGTCGTTACTGTTCCACTGTTTACGGGAGGCGGACCCTGACTTTTAGGATGGGGTCTCAAGACGACTGGTGCCGCACACGGCTCGATCCAGTCGCCACTTCCGCAAGGAAGGACCGTGCGTACGGAACGGCGGTGAATCCTGCGAACAGTTGTCGGCGTGGTCTGGTTTTTCAAGGATAACAGTCTGGTCTGGTCGCCCGCGCCGTGCCGTGTGTTGGTAAGTACGTGGTTTCTCTCGTCCGCGGATGAGGCGGGGCAAGAAGAACGATACAGTACCATTTGTCGGAAACTTCACCTGGAAATAACCTTATCCAGAACGTCTAGTGAAATCTGACCATTCCAGTTATCGCCAGCATGCAGGTACGGCCCGGCGGTACGCGTGGAGGCGCGGAGCCATGATTTTTTTTTTTAAGCCCTAGGGCTAGCTAGCCATGATTAAATAACAAAGGTCAATACAAATTCAACCATACAGGAAAAAAGATTACATTCATCCTTGGAGAGCCCAGGTCTTCAATCTCCTGCATCCGCAGGCATTGCGTCATGAGCATAGGTCGATGCCGCCTCTGGGCCTTCGCCTTGGCAAGCCAAAAAAATTCAACCTAGGAGTTTGTGGAAGCAGCGGCCGGAAAATTGTTGACGTAGACCAGGAGATGCTAGCAGTCGTGATCTGCGAAGCAAATCACCATCACGCAGAAGAAAACACTGAGAAGGGCATGTAAAAACTCCGAAGACCACGAAAAGCCGGACGTATCCACCGAAAAGCTAAACCATCTTTAGATTTGAGATGTTTTAATCGAGACGTGCCTTACTCTAGTGAGGATTTGAGCTCCCCGATAGATGTAGGTTCCGCTCGGTATGCTGTCATTTGTTTGTTTAACGGGGTGCTTAATTATAGCATGAAAGTCCGAGTTGAAGGTGTTAGATTGTATAGTTTCCGTATATGTGTACGTATGATGTAACGTTGTATCCCTTCATTGTATATACGTGATAGGCCACTCCTAGAGGGTCGTGCCGGTTCCTCCAAAACATATTGTCTTACATGGTATCACGCTAGGTTACGATCGCTTCCGCTAAAACCCTAATACCCGTACCGCCGCCGCCGCCACTCCCGATCGCGCCGCCGCCATGTCGAGCGCCGCCACGTCTGGTTCCACCACCGCGGGGTTCCTGCCGACCTCCCTTGCGGCGCTGCTGTCCCTCCCGCTAGACACCGCCGCTGTGTCGGCCCCGCTCGGGACCCGAAGCGTAGGCTCCTTCTTCTCGACTCCGCCGGCGCCATCGTCGTTCGAGCACGAGCTCGCGGTGCACACCGCGGCAGCGTCGACGCCTCCTCTCCTGCGGGTGCTACCCCGCCGCTACCGCCGGTGGCGCCCGAGTCCGCCTTGATGGCTGGGTTGTCGGCGTCGGGCCCGGCTGCGGCGCCATCTGCCCCCGCGTCCTTTATTCCTCCGGCAGCGTCCCCGGTCACGCTGACGGCCTCTATGGTGCCCTCACCTCAGGCCGTCTCCTCGACGGGATCGTCGACGCCGCCGCCGTTTCACTTCGGCCATCTTATCACCATCAAGTTGTCATCTGACAACTACATCTTCTGACGGGCGCAGGTTCTTCCGCTCCTTGGGAGCCATTACCTATTTGTCTACGTCGACGGCTCTCTCCCTTGCCCCCCTTCGCGCTGGTGGACAGCGTGCACGGTCCGGTCTACAATCCGGCTCACCGTGTTTGGATGGGGAAGGACCAGGCGAACCTCTCCTCCATCCAGGGGTCGCTCTCTCCGGCTGTCGCCGGGCTTGTTGTTTTCGCCAAGACGTCTCATGAGACCTGGACCATCCTTGAGCGCTCCTTTGCAGCGCAGTCTCAGGCTCGTGTCTCTGCGCTCCGTCGTCAGCTTGGCGAGTGCGAGAAGCTTAACTCCACGGCCACGGAGTTCTACAAAAAGGTCAAGGGCCTTGCTGACACGTTGGCCTCCATTGGACAGCCGCTCACTGACTCCGAGTTCAATTCCTTCATCGTCAACGGGCTCGACGAGGAGTATGATGCCTTGGTTGAGATCATCAACGAGCGGGGCAACTCTACTCCCATGATGGCACATGAGGTCTACTCCCGTCTTCTCCTCACCGAGCAGCGTGTCGAGGCGCGCTGCTCCAAGGCCAATCACGGCTCCCTCTCCGTGAACGCCACCACTAAGGGTGGCCGCAGCTCGTCCAAGGGGCCGCCCCCGGCTTCGTCATTGTCGGCTCCCCCCCACGTCTACAACCTTACCAGGGGCCGGTGTCGACGCGTGTGTCAGTTGTGTGGCATTGAGGGGCACTGGTCCTCCAAGTGTCACAAACGCTTTCAGCGGACCTTCCTTGGTCTTGGCAATGACGGCAAGGATACACGCAACTTTGCCCGTCAGGTTGCCATGGCTGATCGTCCGGCGCCGCAGAAGCAACAAGGACACACTCAGTCCTACTCCATCGATCCCCACTAGTACATGGACTCTGGGGCGACGGAGCACCTAACGAGCGAGATGGGGAAGCTTCACACTCGTGAACCCTATCACGGCTCCGACAAGATCCACACCGCCAATGGAGTAGGTATGCACAACTCTCATATTGGTCAAGCATCTATTCTCACTAGACATGCCAATAGGAGTCTTCAGCTTCGCAATGTTCTTAGAGTTCCATCTGTGACACATAATCTTCTTTCAGTTCCTAAACTCACACGTGATAATAATGTGCTTTGTGAATTTCATCCTTTTGATCTTTTTATTAAGGATCAGGGCACGAGGGACATTCTTCTTAGTGGGCGGCTGTGCCAGAGCCTCTATCGTTTGGGTCATCCTGGCGTCGCTCGCGTTTTCAGTGGAGTTCGGGTCTCTCCGTCACAGTGGCATGCTCGTCTTGGTCACCTGGCCACACCTCTTGTCTGCCATGTTTTGCGTCGTCATGAGCTTCCTAGCTTGTCTAGTAATAAAGATGTAGCAGTGTGTGATGCTTGTCAGCAGGGGAAGAGTCATCAACTCCCCTTTTCAGAGTCCAGTCGTGAGGTGAAACATCCTTTAGAACTTGTGTTTTCAGATGTATGGGGTCCTACTCAGACTTCTGTTAGTGGTCACAATTATTATATCAGTTTCGTTGATGCTTATAGTCGCCTACCTGGTTTTATCTTATTAAACGTAAATCTGATGTGTTTGACATTTTTGTTCAGTTTCAAAAACATGTT
>NC_057800.1:123347103-123347468 GCF_018294505.1 Triticum aestivum | reverse complement strand
GTCCTGCTCAGACTTCTGCCAGTGGTCACAATTATTATATCAGTTTCGTTGATGCTTATAGTCGCTTTACCTAGCTTTATCTTATTAAACGTAAATCTGATGTGTTTGACATTTTTGTTCAGTTTCAAAAACATGTTGAACGCCTTCTCAAGCACAAAATTGTTCATGTCCAGTCGGACTGGGGGGGGGGGGCGAGCATCGCAACCTCAACTCCTTCTTTCAGTCGCTTGGGATCGCTCACCGTTTAGCATGTCCACATACACATCAGCAGAATGGTTCAGTAGAACATAAGCATCATCACATTGTTGAAGCCGGTCTTACTCTTTTGGCCAGTGCATCTGTTCTGTTTCGGTTTTGATGCTTTC
>NC_057800.1:123323317-123347078 GCF_018294505.1 Triticum aestivum | reverse complement strand
ATCGCAACCTCAACTCCTTCTTTCAGTCGCTTGGGATCGCTCACTGTTTAGCATGTCCACATACACATCAGCAGAATGGTTCAGTAGAACGTAAGCATCGTCATATTGTTGAAGCTGGTCTTACTCTTTTGGCCCATGCATCTGTTCCGTTTCGGTTTTGGAGTGATGCTTTCACCACTGCATGTTTTCTCATAAACCGTACTCCCACTCGTGTTTTGAATATGAAGACTCCCATTGAGGTTCTCCTTAATGAATAACCTGATTATACCTTCTTCAAGGTTTTTGGGTGCGCTTGCTGGCCGCATCTTCGTCCATATAACAAGCACAAGCTTGAGTTTCGTTCCAAGAAGTGTGTCTTTGTAACGCCCCCAATTTGATCGTACACTAATCATACACGCAAATGTGTACGATTAAGATCAAGGACTCACGGGAAGATATCATAACACAACTCTAGACACAAATTAAAATAATACAAGCTTTATATTACAAGCCAGGGGCCTCGAGGGCTTGAATACATAAGCTCGAAAACACAAGAGTCAGCAGAAGCAACATTATCTGAGTACAGACATGAGTTAAACAAGTTTGTCTTAAGAGGCTAGCACAAAAGTAACAACGATCAAAAAGGCAAGGCCTCCTGCCTGGGAGCCTCCTAACTACTCCAAGTCGTCAGCGGCCGACACGTAGTAGTAGGCATCCTCGGGGTAGTAGTAGTCATCAGTGGTGTCGTCTGGCTCCTGGGATCCGTCATCTGGTCGCAACAATCTGGTATGGGGGAAAAGAGGTAGCAAAGCAACCGTGAGTACTCATCCAAAGTACTCGCAAGACTTACATCAGATCTAAACTAAGTATGCATCTGTATCAAAGGAAATGGGCTGTATCTATGGACTAAACTGTAGAATGCCAGAAAGAAGGGGAAAGCCTAGCTTATCGAAGACTAGCATCTTCAAGCATCTTGCAGCATATAGAAGAGTATATATCAACATAATGTAAAGTAGTAGTGTTATCAACCTCGGCCAGAGATCCTTTCTCGACTCCCTGCGAGAAAGCAATCCCAGAGCCATACTATCCATTTCTCATATCCATTTCTCATCACAATCCATTTCTCATCTCAAGTAACCAATTCTAGTTGTATCGATCGGGATACAACTCCAAGTGTCTATTACCGTAGGACAGGCTATCGATAGATGTTTTCTTCCCTGCAGGGGTGCACCAACTTACCCACCATGCTCGATTAACTCCAGCCGGACACACTTTCCTGGGTCATGCCCGGCCTCGGCCAAACAATACGCCGCAACCCGACCTAGTCTTAACAGAGAGGCCAGCACGCCGGACTAAACCTATGCCCCCAGGGGTCATGGGCCATCGCCCCAGGAACTCCTGCATGTTGCGTGGGCGGCCGGTGAGCAGACCTAGCTACCCCCTTCGAAAAGGCAGGTGATACGTCTCCGTCGTATCTATAATTTTTGATTGTTCCATGCCAATATTCTACAACTTTCATATACTTTTGGGAACTTTTTATACTATTTTTGGGACTAACATATTGATCCAGTGCCCAGTGCCAGTTCCTGTTTGTTGCATGTTTTTTGTTTCACAGAATATCCATATCAAACGGAGTCCAAACGGGATAAAAATTGACAGAGTTTTTTTTGGAATATATATGATTTTTGGGAATAAAAATCCACGCGAGACGGTGCCCGAGGTGGCCACGAGGCAGGGGGCGCTCCCCTGACCCTCGTGGGCCACTCGTAAGGCGGTTGATGCCCTTCTTTCGCCGCAAGAAAGCTAATATCCGGATAGAGATCATGTTAAAATTTCAGCCCAATCGAAGTTACGGATCTCCGGGGAAATAAGAAAAGGTGAAAGGGAAGAATCTGGGAACGCGGAAACAGAGAGAGACAGAGAGACAGATCCAATCTCGGAGGGGCTCTTGCCCCTCCCACGCCATGGAGACCATGGACCAGAGGGGAAACCCTTCTTCCATCTAGGGAGAAGGTCAAGGAAGAAGAAGAAGAAGGAGGGGGCTTTCTCCCCCTCGCTTCCGGTGGCGCCGGAATGCCGCCGGGGGCCATCATCATCACCGCGATCTACACCAACACCTCCGCCATCTTCACCAACATCTCCATCACCTTCCCCCCTCTATCTACAGCGGTCCACTCTCCCGCAACCCGCTGTACCCTCTACTTGAACATGGTGCTTTATGCTTGATGACCCACAAGTATAGGAGATCTATCGTAGTCCTTTCGATAAGTAAGAGTGTCGAACCCAACGAGGAGCAGAAGGAAATGATAAGTAGTTTTCAGCAAGGTATTCTCTGCAAGTACTGAAATAAGTGGTAACATATAGTTTTGTGATAAGATAATTTGTAACGAGCAACAAGTAACAAAAGTAAATAAAGTGCAGCAAGGTGGCCCAATCCTTTTTGTAGAAAAGGACAAGCCTGGACAAACTCTTATATAAGGAAAAGCGCTCCCGAGGACACATGGGAATATCGTCAAGCTAGTTTTCATCACGTTCATATGATTCGCGTTCAGTACTTTGATAATTTGATATGTGGGTGGACCGATGCTTGGGTGTTGTTCTTACTTGAACAAGCATCCCACTTATGATTAACCTCTATTGCAAGCATCCGCAACTACAACAAAAGTATTAAGATAAACCTAACCATAGCATGAAACATATGGATCCAAATTAGCCCCTTACGAAGCAACGCATAAACTAGGGTTTATGCTTTTGTCACTCTAGCAACCCATCATCTACTGATTACTTCCCAATGCCTTCCTCTAGGCCCAAATAATGGTGAAGTGTTATGTAGTCGACGTTCACATAACACCACTAGAGGCTAGACAACATAGATCTCATCAAAATATCGAACGAATACCAAATTCACATGACTACTAATAGCAAGACTTCTCCCATGTCCTCAGGAACAAACATAACTACTCACAAAGCATAAACATGTTCATAATCAGAGGGGTATTAATATGCATATAGGATCTGAACATATGATCTTCCACCAAATAAACCAACTAGCATCAACTACAAGGAGTAATCAACACTACTAACAACCTACTAGCACCAATCCCGGACTTGGAGACAAGAATCGGATACAAGAGATGACCTAGGGTTTGGAGATGAGATGGTGCTGGTGAAGATGTTGATGGAGATTGCCCTCTCCTGTTGAGAGGAGCGTTGGTGATGACGATGGCGATGATTTCCCCCTCCGGGAGGGAAGTTTCCCCGGCAGAATAGCTCTGCCGGAGCTCTAGATTGGATCCACCAAGGTTCCGCCTCGTGGCGGCAGAGTTTCGTCCCGAAAGGTTGCTTCTTATTTTTTTCTTGACGAAAGACTTCATATAGCAGAAGATGGTCATCGGAGAGCCACCAGGGGGCCCACGAGGTAGGGGCGCACCCTAGGGGGGGCGCCCCCACCCTCGTGGACAGGGTGTGGGCCCCCTGGTCTTCATCTTTGGCGAGGATTTTTCATTATTTATTATAAGGTGTTCCGTGGAGTTTCAGGACTTTTGGAGTTGTGCAGAATAGGTCTCTAATATTTGCTCCTATTCCAGCCCAGAATTCCAACTGCCGGCATTCTCCCTCCTTATGTAAACCTAGTAAAATAAGAGAGAATAGCCATACGTATTGTGACATAATGTGAAATAACAGCCCACAATGCAATAAATATTGATATAAAAGCATGATGCAAAATGGACGTATCAATGCTTCATATTATTATCTAATGATGTGTTGCCATCCTATGATATGTGAGTAGATATTCGTTGTCCTGTCGGTGGTTGATGAATTGCTATGATTGATTTAATTTGCTTGTGGTTATGTTGCCGTCCTTTGGTGCGCATCATATGATTGCGCGCATGGATCACACCCTAGGGTTAGTTGTATGTTGATAGGACTATGTATTGGAGGGCAAGAGTGATAGAAGCTTCAGCCTAGCATATAAATTGATGCATACGGGATTGAAGGGGGACCAATATATCTTAATGCTATGGTTGGGTTTTACCTTAATGAACATTAGTAGTTGCGGATGCTTGCTAATAGTTCCAATCATAAGTGCATAGAATTCCAAGTCAGGGATGACATGCTAGCAGTGGCCTCTCCCACATGATACTTGCTATCGGTCTAGTAAAGTAGTCAATTGCTTAGGGGCAATTTCGCAACTCCTACCACCACTTTTCCACACTCACTATATTTACTTTATTGCTTCTTTACTTACAACAGCCCCTACCTTTTATTTACTTGCTCTTTATTATCTTGCAAACCTATCCAAGAACACCTACAAAGTACTTCTAGTTTCATACTTGTTCTAGGTAAAGCGAACGTTAAGCGTGCGTAGAGTTGTATCGGTGGTCGATAGAACTTGAGGGAATATTTGTTCTGCCTTTAGCTCCTCCTTGGGTTTGACACTCTTACTTATCAAAAACTGTTGCGATCCCCTATACGTGTGGATTATCAGCAGGTGCTTACCGGTCCAACCCGGCACGCGCCGCTCAGTCGCTGACGTCTATTAAGCTTTGACTGATGTATATGACGCAAAACACCCATACAATGCCCACGTGATGGTTAGTGCTATCAGGCCAGAGGCCCCTCGGATCAAATATCCAAATCGTGGTGGGTTAGGAGCACGCGGTAACGAGCAGAGACTCACGATCGATGTGACCCTGTCGCCCCATCTCGAGTACTTGCGGCAAGGGCTAAGAATGCCCGACCACGCCTCGTAAGTATCTTGCGGGCACCTTCCAGGTCAACCCGACTCCACATCACTCGCTATTAAGCTCGCGCGGGTACCCCTCAGGGCCGACCCGTCTTTAGTAACATGGCTCAGTGCAAAGTCATAGTAACCATAGTAACTGTGTGTCTAACACCAAGGGGAAAACCCGAGGAATCACCCTCGGTGAATTCCACTCGATGTTTTCATCAAGGTGAACGTAAGAGGATCCACCCTCGAGGTTCACATTTCATGGGTTGCACGACAGAGCCGTATCGGAAGTGGTTAAGGAGGAAATCACCCTCGATGACCTCGACCGTATAGCTACACTACGGAGATCTCATCAGGAGTGATGTAAGAGGTTCCACCCTCGGCACTCGATGGTAACTCTGCAGAGTCGTACAACTAGGGGGGTGATGTGCGGTGTCAGGGCCTGGACGTCGATCACGTTGATCAAGTCATCAAACATAAAGCGAGGCAACTGGGACAAGGTGGGGGTCTGCTACCTCTTGAGCACTTCATTGGATTTCCCCGAAGAGGAGAGGATGATGCAGAAAAGTAACGTAAGTATTTCCCTCAGTTTTTGAGAACCAAGGTATCAATCCAGTAGGAGGCTACGCGTGAGTCCCTCGTACCTACACAAAAACAATAGCTCAACGCAACCAACGCGCTTAGGGGTTGTCAATCCTTTCACGGTCACTTAAGAAAGTGAGATCTGATAGAGATGATAAATAATATTTTTGGTATTTTTGGTATAGAGATGCAAAGTGGAAAGTAAAAGGCAAAGTAATAATAAAGTGATGGAGATTAATATGATGAGAAAGAGACCCGGGGGCCATAGGTTTCACTAGTGGCTTCTCTCAAGAGCATAAGTATTCTACGGTGGGTAAACAAATTACTGTTGAGCAATTGACAGAATTGAGCATAGTTATGAGAATATCTAGGTATGATCATGTATATAGGCATCACGTCTGCGACAAGTAGACCGACTCCTGCCTGCATCTACTACTATTACTCCACTCATCGACCGCTATCTAGCATGCATCTAGAGTATTAAGTTAAAAACAGAGTAACGCCTTAAGCAAGATGACATGATGTAGATGGATAGTTTTATGCAATATGATAAAAAAACCATCTTGTTATCCTCGATGGCAACAATACAATATGTGCCTTGCTGCCCCTTCAGTCACTGGGAAAGGACACCGCAAGATCGAACCCAAAGCTAAGCACTTCTCCCATGGCAAGAACAACCAATCTAGTAGGCCAAACCAAATTGATAATTCGAAGAGACTTCAAAGATAACCAATCATACATAAAAGAATTCAGAGAAGATTCAAATATTATTCATAGATAGACTTGATCATAAAACCACATTCATTGGTCTCAACAAACACACGGCAAAAAGAAGATTACATCAAATAGATCTCCACGAGAGAGGGGGAGAACATTGTATTGAGATCCAAAAAGAGAGAAGAAGCCATCTAGCTACTAACTATGGACCCGTAGGTCTGAAGTAAACTACTCACACTTCATTGGAGGGGCTTGGATGATGATGTAGAACCCCTCCGTGATCGATGCCCCCTCCGGCAGAGCTCCGTAACAGGCCCCAAGATGGGATCTCATGGATACAGAAATTTGCGGCGGTGGAATTAGGTTTTTGGCTCCGTATCTGATCGTTTGGGGGTACGTAGGTATATATAGGAGGAAGGAGTACGTCGGTGGAGCTTCGAGGGGCCCACGAGGCAGGGGGAGCGCCCTAGGGGGGGCGCCCTCCACCCTCGTGACCGCCTCGTGGCTTTCTTGACGGAGGGTCCAAGTCTCCTGGGTCTTATCTAATGAGAAAATCGCGTTCCCGAAGGTTTCATTCCGTTTGGACTCCGTTTGATAGTCTGTTTCTCCGAAACACTGAAGTAGGCAAAAAAACAACAATTCTGGGGTGGGCCTCCGGTTAATAGGTTAGTCCCAAAAATAATATAAAAGTGGAAAATAAAGCCCAATATAGTCCAAAACAGTAGGTAATATAGCATGGAGCAATAAAAAATTATAGATACGTTGGAGACGTATCAAGCATCCCCAAGCTTAATTCCTGCTCGTCCTTGAGTAGGTAAATGATAAAAACAAAGTTTTTGATGCGAAGTGCTACTTGGCATAATTTCAATGTAAATCTTCTTAATTGTGGTATGAATATTCAGATTCAAAAGATTCAAGACAAAGGTTCATGTTGGCATAAAAATAATAATACTTCAAGCATACTAACAAAGAAATTATGTCTTTTGAAAATAACATGGCCAAAGAAAGCTATCCCTACAAAATCATATAGTCTGGCTATGCTCTATCTTCACCACACAAAGTATTTAAATCATGCACAACCCCGATGACAAGCCAAGCAGTTGTTTCATACTTTTGACATTTTCAAAACTTTTTCGATCTTCACGCAATACATGAGCGTGAGCCATGGATATAGCACCATATGTGGAATAGAATGGTGGTTGTGGAGAAGACAAAAAGAGGGGAAGATAGTCTCACATCAACTAGGCGTATCAACGAGCTATGGAGATGCCCATCAATAGATATCAATGTGAGTGAGTAGGGATTGCCGTGCAACGGATGCACTAGAGCTATAAGTATATGAAAGCTCAACAAAAGAAACTAAGTGGGTGTGCATCCAACTCGCTTGCTCACGAAGACCTAGGGCATTTTGAGGAAGCCCGTAATTGGAATATACAAGCCAAGTTTTATAATGAAAAATTCCCACTAGTATATGAAAGTGACAAAATGAGAGACTCTCTATCATGAAGATCATGGTGCTACTCTGAAGCACAAGTGTGGTAAAAGGATAGTAACATTGTCCCTTCTCTCTTTTTCTCTCATTTTTTTGTTTGGGCCTTCCCCTTTTTTTGGCCTCTTTTTTTCATCCGGAGTCTCATCCCGACTTGTGGGGGAATCATAGTCTCCATCATCCTTTCCTCACTTGGAACAATTCTCTAAAAATGATGATCATCACACTTTTTATTTTTCTTACAACTCAACAATTACAACTCAATACTTAGAACAAAATATGACTCTATATGAATGCCTCCGGCGGTGTACTAGGATATGCAATGAATCAAGAGTGAAATGTATGAAAGAATTATGAACGGTGGCTTCGCCGCAAATACGATGTCAACTACATGATCATGCTAGCAATATGACAACGATGGAGTGTGTCATAATGAATGGAACGGTGGAAAGTTGCATGGTAATATATCTCGGAATGGCTATGGAAATGCCATGATAGGTAGGTATGGTGGCTATTTTGAGGAAGGTATTTGGTGGGTGTATGATATCGGCGAAAAGTGCACGGTATTAGAGAGCCTAGCAATGGTGGAAGGAAGGAAAGTGTGTATAATCCATGGACTCAACATTAGTAAAAAAGAACTCATATACTTATTGCAAAAATCTAGAAGTTATCAAAGCAAAGTATTATGCGCATGCTCCTAGGGGGATAGATTGGTAGGAAAAGACCATCGCTCGTCCCCGACCGCCACTCATAGGGAAGACAATCAATAAATAAATCATGCTCCGACCTCATCACATAACGGTTCACCATGCGTGCATGCTACGGGAATCACAAACTTTAACACAAGCATTTCTCAAATTCACAACTACTCAACTAGCATGACTCTAATAACACCATCCTTGTATCTCAAAACAATTATCAAGCATCAATTTTTTTTCTTAGTATTCAACGCACTCAAAAGAAAGTTTTACAAATCTTGAATACCAAGCATATTATTATTAAGCAAATTACCATGCTATTAAGACTCTCAAAATAATCTAAGTGAAGCATGAGAGATCAATAGTTTCTATAAAACAAATCCACCATCGTTCTCTAAAAGATATAAGTGAAGCACTAGAGCAAAACTATAAAACTCAAAAGATATAAGTGAAGCACTAGAGTAAAACTATAGAGCTCAAAAGATATAAGTGAAGCACATAGAGTATTCTATCAAATTCCAAATTATGTATGGATCTCTCAAAAGGTGTGTATATCAAAGATGATTGTGGTAGACTAACAAGTAAAGACTCAAATCATAAAAGACGCTCTAAGCAAAACACATATCATGTGGTGAATAAAAATATAGCTCCAAGTAAAGTTACCGATAGAAGTAGACGAAAGAGGGGATGCCTTCCGGGGCATCCCCAAGCTTTGGCTTTTAGGTGTCCTTAGATTATCTTGGGGGTGCCATGGGAATCCCCAAGGTTAGGCTCTTGCCACTCCTTGTTCCATAATCCATCAAATCTTTACCCAAAACTTGAAAACTTCACAACACAAAACTTAAAATAGAAAATCTCGTGAGCTCCGTTAGCGAAAGAAAACAAAAGACCACTTCAAGTTACTGTAATGAACTCATTATTTATTTATATTGGTGTTAAACCTACTGTATTCCAACTTCTATATGGTTTATAAACTATTTTACTAGACATAGATTCATCAAAATAAGCAAGCAACACACGAAAAACAGAATCTTTCAAAAACAGAACAGTCTGTAGTAATATGTAGCTAGCGCAAGATTTGGAACCCCAAAAATTCTAAAATAAATTTATGGACGTGAGGAATTTATCTATTAATCATCTGAAAAAAGAATTAACTAAATATCACTCTCCAAATAAAAATGACAGCAGTTCTCGTGAGTGCTAAAGTTTCTGTTTTTTTACAGCAAGTTCAACAAGACTTTCCCCAAGTCTTCCCAACGGTTCTACTTGGCACAAACACTAATTAAACAAAAAAACACAACCAAAACAAAGGCTAATTAATTTATTTATTACTAAACAGGAGCAAAAAGCAAGGAATAAAAAATAAAATTGGGTTGCCTCCCAACAAGCGCTATCGTTTAACGCCCCTAGCTAGGAATAACAAGCAAGAATAGATCTAGGTATTGCCATCTTTGGTAGGCAATCCATAAGTGGCTCTCATAATAGATTCATAAGGTAATTTTATTTTATTTCTAGGGAAGTGTTCCATGCCCTTTTTAATGGAAATTGAAATCTAATATTCCCTTCCTTCATATCAATAATTGCACCAACCGTTCTAAGGAGAGGTCTACCGAGAATAATAGGGAAAGAAGGATTGCAATATATATCAAGAACGATAAAATATACGGGCACATAATTCATATTTGCAACAATAAGAACATCATTAATTCTTCCCATAGGTTTCTTAATAGTGGAATCCGCAAGATGCAAGTTTAGAGAGCAATCATCAAAATTACGGAAATCTAGCAAATCACACAAAGTTTTTGGGAATAGTAGAGACACTAGCACCCAAATCACACAAAGCATAAAACTCATAATCTTTAATTTTTAATTTTAATAGTAGTTTCCCACTCATCATAAAGTTTTCTAGGGATAGAAACTTTCAACTCAAGTTTTTCTTCATAAGATTGCATCAAGGCATCAACGATATGTTCGGTAAAGGCTTTATTTTGACTGTAAGCATGAGGAGAATTTAGAACGGATTGCAACAAGGAAATACAATCAATTAAAGAGCAATTTTCATAATTAAATTCCTTGAAATCCAATATAGTGGGTTTAGCATCATCTAGGGTTTTATTTCTTTTAATCCCACTTCTATCAATTTCACCATCAGGATCTAAATACTCCGAATTTTTAGAACGCCTTCTAGGTAAAGGTGGATCATATTCAGTCCCATAATTATCAAGATTAATATTGCAAAACAAAGATTTAATAGGGAACACATCAATAACTTTTAGATCGTCATCATTATTTTCATAGGAACTAGAAGAACACGCTTTAATAAAGGCATCTTTCATAGCACGCGTCCTAGCGGTTCTTTCCTTGCACTCATCAATGGAAATTCTCATGGCTTTGAGAGACTCATTGATATCATGCTTAGGATGAATAGATCTAAGCTTTAAAGAATCAACCTCAAGAGAAATTCTATCAATGTTCCTAGCCAAATCATCAATCTTAAGCAATTTTTCTTCAATCATAGCATTAAAATTATTTTGCAAAGTAATAAATTCTTTAATATTTGATTCAAAATCAAAGGGCATCTTATTATAATTTCCATAAGAATTGTTGTAGGAATTACCATAATTATTAGAGGATTACTAGGATAAGGCCTAGAGTTGAAATTTCCCCTATACGCGTTGTTACCAAAGTTATTCCTACCAACAAAATTCACATCCATAGATTCATTATTATTCTCAATCAAAGTAGACAAAGGCATATCATTAGGATCAGATGAAACACTCTTAGTAGCAAATAATTTCATAAGTTCATCCATCTTTCCACTCAAAACATTAATTTCTTCTATCACATGCACTTTTTTATTAGTGGATTTTTTAGTGTGCCATTAATAATAATTAACCATAATATTATCTAGGAGTTTAGTAGCATATCCTAAAGTGATTACGATAAAAGTGCCTCCCGCGGCCGAATCTAAAAGATTTCTAGAAGCAAAATTCAATTCGGCATAAATTTTTTGCATAATCATCCACAAATTCAAACCATGAGTAGGGAAATTACGTATCATTAATTTCATTCTCTCCCAAGCTTGTGAAACATGTTCATGATCAAGTTGCTTAAAATTCATAATATCGTTTCTAAGAGAGATGATCTTAGCGAGAGGAAAATACTTAGAGATAAAAGCATCTTTGCACTTGTTCCATGAATCAATACTATTTTTAGGCAAAGATGAAAACCAACCTTTAGCACAATCTCTAAGCGAAAAAGGAAATAGCTTCAATTTAACAATATCATTATAGACATCTTTATTCTTTTGCATGTCACACAAATCAACGAAGCTATTAAGATGGGTAGCGGCATCTTCACTAGGAAGACCGGAAAACGGATCTTTCATGAAAATATTTAGCAAAGCAGCATTAATTTCACAAGATTCAGCATCGGTAAGAGGAGCAATCGGAGTGCTAAGGAAATCATTATTGTTGGTATTGGTGAAGTCACACAATTTAGTATTATCTTGAGCCATAGCGACAAACAAGCAATCCAACACACGAGTAAACAAAAAGCAAACGGGCAAAAGAGGCAAATAGAGAGGGAGGATAGAGAGAGAGAGGGTGAATAAAACGGCAAGGGTGAAGTGGGGGAGAGGAAAACGAGAGGCAAATGGCAAATAATGTAATGCGGGAGATAGGGATTGTGATGGGTACTTGGTATGTTGACTTTTGCGCAGACTCCCCGGCAACGGCGCCAGAAATTCTTCTTGCTACCTCTTGAGCACTGCGTTGGATTTCCCAGAAGAGGAGAGGATGATGCAGCAAAGTAGCGTAAGTATTTCCCTCAGTTTTTGAGAACCAAGGTATCAATCCACTAGGAGGCTACGCGCGAGTCCCTCGTACCTACACAAAAACAATAGCTCAACGCAACCAACGCGCTTAGGGGTTGTCAATCCCTTCACGGTCACTTACGAAAGTGAGATCTGATAGAGATGATAAATAATATTTTTGGTATTTTTGGTATAGAGATGCAAAGTGAAAAGTAAAAGGCAAAGTAATAATAAAGTGATGGAGATTAATATGATGAGAAAGAGACCTGGGGGCCATAGGTTTCACTAGTGGCTTCTCTCAAGAGCATAAGTATTCTATGGTGGGTGAACAAATTACTATTGAGCAATTGACAGAATTGAGCATAGTTATGAGAAAATCTAGGTATGATCATGTATACATGCATCACGTCCGAGACAAGTAGACCGACTCCTGCCTGCATCTACTACTATTACTCCACTCATCGACCGCTATCCAGCATGCATCTAGAGTATTAAGTTAAAAACAGAGTAACACCTTAAGCAAGATGACATGATGTAGAGGGATAGTTTCATGCAATATGATAAAAACCCCATCTTGTTATCCTCGATGGCAAGAATACAATACGTGCCTTGCTGCCCCTTCTGTCACTGGGAAAGAACACCGCAAGATCGAACCCAAAGCTAAGCACTTCTCCCATGGCAAGAACAACCAATCTAGTAGGCCAAACCAAACTGATAATTCGAAGAGACTTGCAAAGATAACCAATCATACATAAAAGAATTCAGAGAAGATTCAAATATTATTCATAGATAGACTTGATCATAAACCCACAATTCATCGGTCTCAACAAACACACGGCAAAAAGAAGATTACATCGAATAGATCTCCACGAGAGAGTGGGAGAACATTGTATTGAGATCCAAAAAGAGAGAAGAAGCCATCTAGATACTAACTATGGACCCGTAGGTCTGAAGTAAACTACTCACACTTCATCGGAGGGGCTTGGATGATGATGTAGAAGCCTTCCGTGATCGATGCCCCCTCCGGCGGAGCTCCGGAACAGGCCCCAAGATGGGATCTCGTGGATACAGAAAGTTGCGGCAGTGGAATTAGGTTTTTGGCCCCGTATTTGATTGTTTGGGGTTACGTAGGTATATATAGGAGGAAGGAGTACGCCGGTGGAGCTTCGAGGGGCCCATGAGGCAGGGGGCGCGCCCTAGGGGGCGCCCTCCACCCTCATGACCGCCTCGTGGCTTTCTTGACGGAGGGTCCAAGTCTCCTGAGTCTTATCTGATGAGAAAATCGCGTTCCCGAAGGTTTCATTCCGTTTGGACTCCGTTTGATATTATGTTTCTCCGAAACACTAAAATAGGCAAAAAAACAACAATTCCGGGCTGGGCCTCCGGTTAATAGGTTGGTCCCAAAAATAATATAAAAGTGGAAAATAAAGCCCAATATAGTCCAAAACAGTAGGTAATATAGCATGGAGCAATCAAAAATTATAGATACGTTGGAGACGTATCAGGGTCACTGATGGATCTTTAACCAACCTATACTAAGTAGTTTAGGATAAGCAGGTAAGGTATGATAGCAGGTAACAAAAACCGGCTATGCATCAGAGTAGGATCATACATAAAGAAGTAGCAGTTCTAATGCAAGCATGAGAGGGAAATAAATGGGCGATATCGGGATGCTCAAGGAGGGTTTGCTTGCCTGGTTGCTCAGACAAGGAGGGTTCATCGGTGCCGTAGTCGATCACAGGGGCATCAGTATCGTCACGGGGTCTACCGAAGAGAGGGGGGAAGAAACAGTAAATACATAGCAAGAAAGTGCAGAACAGGACAACAGGCAGAGCTAGAAGTGTTCTAGCGCGATGCTACACGATACCGTACAAGGTGGAGAACATCCGGGAATGTTTCCCCGAAGTTTGGCATTGTCAGACAGTCGAACCGGAGGGGAGACGGTTGCAGGTTCGCTATGCTAGGGATGTGTGGCGGACGAACGGACTGCGTATTCGGATTTGTCTCATCGTTCTGAGCAACTTTCATGTACAAAGTTTGTCCATTCGAGTTACGGATTATTTTATATTAATTTTTAAAGTTTTAAAACATTTTGTAAATTTTCCGATTTAAATTAATTCGAAAATATTAAATAGCTAAAGTGCTATGGGTACCCAGAAGTGTACCCAGCAACATGCAGATGCAGCTAACAGTGGGGTCCAGGGCGTGCTGAGTCAGCATGGTCAACAGTCAACTTTGACTGGGTTGACTCGTCAAAAGTGATAGTGGGGCCTATTTATCAAGGACTGTTTAGTTAATAGGTTTAGTTATCTATTTGAATTAGCAGAGGATCCACATGTCATACACTATTTTAACTTAACATAATTATTTATTTACTAACTAGTTAATTAGGATGGTGGGCCCCCGATGTCAGCAGTTCAGTGGGGGGGTTCATTAGCGAGGGGATTAGCATGACTGGCGGCTAAACACCGGTGGCCAGAGACTACAGCGGAGTGCGGGAGCAGCTGGGGAGGGCGCTGGGAGCAACGGCATGTGGGTGTGGCGTCAGCCGGCCGAAGCAGGCGCGGCCTGGCGCGGCGGCAAATGGTCGCGGGTGGCGAGGCTGTGGGCGTGCGGACGCAGTCCGGGCAGGGGGGAAAGGGCGCGTGGCCGCGAGCTCCGAGGAGGGCAGGCACGGGGCCGCGACGAGGGGGTGGAGCGCGCGCGGGCGTGAGGGCCAGCGTGCGCTAGCGCTGCCGTGCGTGCGCGACGCGGACGTGGAGGCGCGCGAGATGACGGGTGAGGGAGTCCTGGATTAGGGGGTGTTCGGGTAGCCGGACTATACCTTCAGCCGGACTCCTGGACTATGAAGATACAAGATTGAAGACTTCGTCCCGTGTCCGGATGGGACTTTCCTTGGCGTGGAAGGCAAGCTTGGCGATGCGGATATTCAAGATCTCCTACCATTGTAACCGACTTTGTGTAACCCTAACCATATCCGGTGTCTATATAAACCGGAGGGTTGTAGTCCATAGGCAATCAACTCCATACACAACAATCATACCATAGGCTAGCTTCTAGGGTTTAGCCTCCTTGATCTCGTGGTAGATCTACTCTTGTACTACCCATATCATCAATATTAATCAAGCAGGAGTAGGGTATTACCTCCATCGAGAGGGCCCAAACCTGGGTAAAACAAAGTGTTCCCTGCCTCCTGTTACCATCCGGCCTAGACGCACAGTTCGGGACCCCCTACCCGAGATCCGCCAGTTTTGACACCGACATTGGTGCTTTCATTGAGAGTTCCTCTGTGTCGTCGCTTTTAGGCCCGATGGCTCCTTCGATCATCAACGACGATGCAGTCCAGGGTGAGACTTTTCTCCCCGGACAGATCTTCGTCTTCAGCGGCTTCGCACTGCGGGCCAATTCGCTTGGCCACCTTGAGCAGATCGAAAGCTACGCCCCTGGCCATCAGGTCAGGTTTGGAAGCCTAAACTACACGTCCGACATCCGCGGGGACTTGATCTTCGACGGATTCGAGCCACAGCCAAGCACGCCGCACTGTCTCGATGGGCACGATATAGCTCTGCCGCCGAACAGCGCTTTGGAGGCCGCACACGCATCGGTTCCGACCCCTAATTCGGAGCCTATTGCACCAATCGAGGATGAGCGGTTGGACGTTACCTCGGGGGCTTCGATCTCAAAGGCGATCGAGCCGAACGCTAGCCCCGCACTCTGCATGATCCGTGACTCCGAGGATCCGGACTCCTCCCCGGACTCCGAACCTCCCGCGCCCCTGCCAATCGAATCCGATTGGGCGCTGATAATGGAGTTCACCGCCGCAGACATCTTTCAGCATTCGCCTTTTGGCGACATCTTGAATTCTCTTAAGTCTCTCTCTTTATCAGGAGAGCCCTGGCCGGACTACGGCCAGCAAGGATGGGATACGGACGACGAAGAAATTCAAAGCCCACCCACCACCCACTTGGTAGCCACGGTCGGCAATTTAAGCGACGTGGTCAACTTCGACTCCGGAGACATCGTTAGCATGGATGACGATGCAGGAGATACCGACGAACCAACGCCCACAGGGCATTGGACAGCCACCTCATCTCACGATGTGTACATGGTGGATACCCCTAAAGGAAGCGACAAAGAGGAAAAGGGGGATGGGACGGGAGATCGACCCCCCGAAAAACAATCAAAGCGTCGGCGTAAACGCCGACCCAAGCCCCGCCTCGACAAAAACCCAGCCATAGAGCAGGACGAGCCAATGGACGACGAGCAGGCCTTAGAGCAACCGTCCGAACAGGGCAACACAAATAGAGAAACCGAACTTCCCGCCTCCGGCGAAAACGACATTCGGGACGACCTCACGCCGGATAAACCTATGGAGCAGAAGAATCTCCACGAGAGGCTCGTTGCAACTGCACGCAGCCTAAAAAAGCAGAAGAGGAAGCTAAAAACAGCGGAAGATGCACTCCGGATTAGATGGAACAAAGTAATCAATACCGCAGATAAGTACGGCAACAATCGCCGCACTAAAATCTATCCGAAAAGAAAGCTACTGCCTAAATTCGATGAAGAGGCCCAAGAGCCCTCGCATTCAAAAAATGAGAAAGCCACACGGTCGGATAGACGACCCCATAAAGCGGCAAGCGGCGGCGCACCTAAATCGGCATGCGACCCAATTAAGGATTTGCATCATGGCCCAGTCAGGTCCATTTATGGGCCAAGAAAGCAAGCTCTCGTAAGCAACGCTATGAAGCCATCATCAGAATCCGGCACACCCAAATACAGGGGCGTCGCACACCCCCTATGTTTCACCGATGAGGTCCTGGACTATGAATTTCTAGAGGGATTCAAACCCGTAAACATAGAGGCATATGATGGAACAATAGAGCCTGGAGTTTGGATCGAGGATTATATCCTCCACATACACATGGCTAGAGGAGATGATCTCCACGCCATAAAATATTTACCCCTTAAGCTTAAAGGGCCAGCATGGCATTGGCTTAAAAGCCTTCCTGAAAACACAGTTGGAAGCTGGGAAGAGCTCGAGGATGCTTTCTGAGCAAACTTTCAAGGGACCTATGTCTGCCCTCCAGATGCAGGCGATCTTAGTCACATAACTCAACAACCCGGAGAATCAGCTCGGCAGTTCTGGAATAGATTCCTCACTAAAAAGAATCAGATAGTCAACTGTCCGGACGCCGAAGCCTTAGCAGCTTTCAGGCATAACGTCCGAGACGAATGGCTCGCCAGACACCTCGGCCAAGAAAAGCCAAGAACAATGGCCGCACTAACAAGCCTCATGACACGCTTTTGTGCAGGGGAGGACAGCTGGTTGGCAAGGTGCAGCCCCAGCGATCCAAGTACATCCGAAACAAGGGATGGAAACGGAAAACCGCGATGCAACAAGGACCGTCGCCGGACTAAGGACAAAAGTCCGAAGAGCATGGCAGTCAATGCCGGATTCAAAGGCTCACGACAAAATCAGACAAAATTGCCCCCACAGGATAACAGGGACGATCCATCCAACCTAAATAAAATCCTGGACAGGATATGTGAGATACACAGTACTCCCGGGAAGCCTGCTAACCATACCCACAGAGACTGTTGGGTTTTCAAACAATCCGGCAGACTCAATGCCGAACACAAGGGGCTCGACACACCAAGCGAAGACGAGGACGAACCCCAAAAGCAGAGTAACAGGAAACAAAAGAACTTCCCACAAGAAGTAAAAACAGTGAACTCACTTCACATAACAAAACGTGTGGCGCCCGTAAAGGTACGCACCACACGGCCCATCCCCAAAGGGT
Organism: Triticum aestivum; assembly: GCF_018294505.1. NCBI lineage: Eukaryota > Viridiplantae > Streptophyta > Magnoliopsida > Poales > Poaceae > Triticum > Triticum aestivum. The sequence continues at coordinate 123,329,266 of NC_057800.1, read as the reverse complement.
CCTTCCACTGGTTGTCAAAACCGATCATCTTCGATCAACTAGATTATTCTAGGAATATCAAGAATGTAGGCTGGACTACCTTGATACTCGATCCAATGATTGGCAGACTCTAGTTTTCAAATGTCCTTATGGACGGTGGCAGTGGACTAAACCTGATATATCAGGATACAATCCAGCACATGGGGATAAACCCAGCAAGAATCCACCGCAGCAAAACCTCCTTTCAAGGGGTAATACCTGGTCCGGACACTCATTGTACGGGTTTTCTCCGTCTCACAGTCACATTCGGCTCTGCCGATAACCTCCGCCGCGAAAAGCTGACCTTCCATATCATCCCGTTCTCAAGTCGCTATCAAGCACTACTGGGACGCGAAGGTTTCGCTCGCTTTAACGCAATACCGCATTATGCATCTCTTACGCTTAAGATGCCCGGTCCACGAGGCATCATCTCTTTGAAGGGGAAGCACTAAAGTGCGCCTCCCCAAGCAGAGGATAGTGCGGCCGCTTTAACAGTCCCACAGCAAAATGGCCTCACCGGCCAAAAAAACTTCGAAATAGGTCATTCAAGACCACGAACGTGGATAGACGAGTTCGGTGCAAAATCATCATTGATGCAGGCCTAGAAGCCATATACCCCCGCACTAGGGGCTCCACGCATATACAATAAGAGACAATAAAGCTCAAACTTATATATCTTACTTTATACTTTGCTTATTTTAAACTTTTTCGGCACGACCCATTTTCAACTCAGTTCCTCTCTTTTACAGATGAACGTCGTGCGGCGCCCGTTCAGGATACGGCACAATGGAGACACAGGCGCAGACGTGCAGTAGGGACCCGTCCTAAAGGATTCTTTTTAGATTAAGACCCTGCGTAAACCTTTTTTACTGTCTCTTGTTGCTACACATCCCCTGGTTTCTTCTTTCTAATATAACCAAGGAGGAGGCTGGCGCCTTGGCATGTGGCCACGTCAGAATTTTTGCATGTACCTGGACACTAGGGGCTTTTTTAATAAAGAGTGTTGTTTCGCCCACACTCATAAAGACCGAACACCTTAGGGAGTGTTCGGCATCGCGAGTTTTGGCATTATATGCATCAGCTCCGAATCATGTCTTTGGTCAAATGTTGGGTTGCCCGGCTCCTGAGTTCGTCTACCTTACGTTCCGCTCTATCGGCTAAGGTAGCACCAGGAGAACTACTGCCATTGTGCCCCCGGTTCGGCCAGGGCGAGCACCTCAGTTGAGAAAGCCGAAAACTGACTGTCATGATGTAGCATGAGACTGGTCAGCCACTCGATGACCTATCGGAATCTATCGGATTCCTCCGCTTTAACGAAGGGCCGCTTCCCGGTCAGGCACATGCGCGCCCCGAACTCGGACGAGCGCAGTTGCCACCAAGGAGCTACCTAAATAGTCTCACTGTCAAACTCCTATGGCTAAGTGAAAGTGTTAAAGCATTATAGTCCGGTTGCCTGGCCCGCTGCGCTATCACCTCCTTTGTAGGACCAAGACGTTGGGTTAAGTGTGAAAATGCGTCTTCTGTGAGCAACCCCGCACTATGTGCGTGGGGGCTGAAGCCAACGATTGCCATCTTTCAGATTTTGTATATATATATATATATATATATATATATATATATATATATATATATATATATCTTAAAACGGCCGCATAGAAGGTGTTCACAATACTTGGAGGCACAAGTATAAAAAAAGGCCACTACAGTTTATCAAAATATTACTTTATAATTACATATGCTATCATAACATAGCATCTTTCGGGCACTGCGTCTCTATTACACGAGCGCCTTCAAGAACTTCCTGAAAATAGTGCTCGGAGGGTACTCGACTTTTGTCCGAATCTCGGGACGCAACAACGGTGGTCTCCATCTGTGCCCAGTATGTCTTAACACGGGCTAGAGCCATCCTAGCGCCCTCTATGCATACTGACCTCTTCATTGCATTTATACACAGCACCGCGTCAAGGAATTGCTGCACCAAGCTGAAATAACTCTTCGGCTCCGAACTCCCCGGCCACAGGTGACCCATGACGTACTTCATGGCGAGTCCAGACAACCTATTCAGTTTGGCCCATTGAGCCAAACAATCATCCACTGCAAGTGGACGCTCTGGATTGTGTTACTGTGACCATAAAAGCTTTTCCACTTCGCGATCTTTTAGATCTCGAAAGTGTTCGGTCGCATCAGCAGCACTTGCTGCCAAATCCAGATAGGTGTCCTCCACACTCCACATCCGGTCCAACGGAGCAAACTTCGGATCACATAACTTCCTCCGCAGCATAAAGGGCTTTCCAGCCGCAATCTGTTCGGCCTGACGCAGCTCCTCCTTCGCAGCTCTCATCGCAGAGCGAGCGTCCTTGGCATCGGCAACGGCCTTCTCTAAGTCCGTCTGTCTCGCCCGGTCTTCTTTCTCAAGAAGTTTGCAACGGTCTGCAGCGCTCTTTAACTTCTCGGCCATTTCAGCCATCTCTTCTTTGCTTCGGTAGTGAGCAGCCTGTTCAGCTCTCAGCTCTTCAAGGGCCTTCTCGGCAGCCGCATCGCTTTTTCTGGCTTGCTCCTTAGCTCGGGCAAGTTCTGCCCTAAGATTCTCCACGGTGGCCGTACCATCTGCGTCAAGCACACACATTGTAAGACACTGGCATGAAGCTCCTCTTACCTAATGCCGCCCGAAGAATTACATACCTTGAGCCTCATCAAGCCGCTTATTGACAAGCGCGATGTCAGCATCTGCCACGTCCAGTTGCAGCTTTAGTTCGGCCACATCATCAGTTCGGCTTGATTCCGGACACCCCGCCACCTACATTCAAAGGCGACAACTTAGACCTGGGATTATGATCCTCTGCGTGCCGTCATTTCTTGACAACGCGCAGAGTCTCAGGGGCTACTATCTACATAGGGCGCATCTTACTTATGCGCAACTAACAAAAGTGTACATTATCTAACGTACCTCAAAACACGTCAGTAAACTTTTGACGGCCTCATGCAATCCGCTTTCTGCGGATGAAATCCTTTCAATCACCGTGCCCATCAATGCACGATGCTCCTCTGAGATAGAAGCTCGCCCCAGCAGAATCTTTAGCTCCTCCGGCCGAGCACCGGACGGTGCTGGACTTGTCTTGTGGCCTCTTTCGAAGGCCGGACGCGGAGAACCTCGGGGGGCGCATAGTTACCTTCCGCCCTTGTCAGATTCGGAGAAACCCTCCTCGACGACACCTCAGGGTCGCCTGCCTCGCTAGGCGGTATGGCAGGGGAAGGCGTCCCGCTCTCCATCATCTCCGGAAGAAGATCCCCCGAAGACGAGCTCTGCTGAGAAGGGCTGAGGTCCGAGCTATAAGGTAAAATTTCGGTTAATCTGCTCAGATATAAATCAAGGATTTCTCTCATCCCTCAAAAGGAAAACCTCTCTCTACTTACGGCTCGCTGGAGGGCTGATCCCCTTGAGGGCGTAGTCCGGCCGAGGAACTCCCCGGTGTCGGACCCTCTGACAAGGATTTTCTCCCCTGTTTCGAGGCCATGGTCTCCGGGTCGTCAGAGGCGGCTCTCTTCTTCCCCTTAGGAGAGGAATTGTCGGTTCCTCCCTTTGGAGCAGCCTCCTTCGAGGAGGCCATAGCTTCCTTGTCCTCCCCCTCCAAAGGCATTATCTCCAGCATCCTGACCAGCACGGGATCCGGCCTGGTTTCAGGAAGGGGAGCCGGACACCTGATCAGCTTTGCCTTCGCTATCCACTCCTGTTTAAAAGGACGGCTCTTTTAGGGGCAAGTTTATGACAATTATACGGATAGAAGGTCCGGGCACAAGGTTGCTTACTTGAGTATCCGGGCGATTGCAGCTTAGGCCTGCGTCCTCGGTTAAATCTGGACACACCTCTTGTGATCCGAAGAAAAGTCTATACATCTCCGCGGGCGTTGCGCCCATAAAATTCTGGAGAGCTCACGGTCCCTCTGGATTAAACTCCCACAGGCGAAGGGGGCGACGTTTGCCGGGCAATATTCGGCGAATCAGCATGACCTGCGCCACCTTGACCAGGTTGAGGTCTCCTTCTAAGAGATCCCTAATGCAGCCCTGCAACAGGGGCACATCTTTGGATAACCCCCAATCTAATCCTTTGTTGACCCATGACGCTAGCCGTGGTGGGGGACCCGAGCAAAAGGCAGGAGGCACCACCCACTTGGAGCTCCTAGGAGCGGTGATATAGAACCACTCTTGTTGCCACAAGCCGAGCTCCTCTTGAAAGGAGCCCTCGGGCCATGGAGCATCGGCATTCTTACTTATGACAGCACCTCCGCACTCTGTGTGCCGTCCCTCGATCATCTTCGGCTCCACTCCAAAAGTCTTGAGCCATAATCCGAAGTGAGGAGTTACACGGAGGAACGCTTCACACACAACGATGAATGAGGAAATGTGGAGGATGGACTCCGGGGCTAAGTCATGAAATTCCAGCCCGTAATAAAACAGCAGCCCCCTCATGAAGGGATCCATCGGGAAGCCTAACCCTCGAAGGAAGTGAGACATGAACACTACGCTCTCACCGGGCTGGGGACTGGGAATAGCCTGCCTTTGAGCAGGCAACCTATGCGGAATTTCGGCAGTCAAGAACTTAGCCTCTCTCAACTTTAGCACGTCCTCCTCCGTGACAGAGGAGGGCATCCATTGGCCTTGAAGGTCGGAACCGGACATTGTCGAAGGTCCGAAGCACCTGGAATCTGGGGCCTAGGGTGTTGGAACTCGAGGCGACGGGTGAACTCGTTTGAGATTAGAAAAATGACTAAGGCCTTGGTCTCTTTATAAGAGGTTGAACACCAGGAGCCCTCCCCGTAACCGTTTGGGACTCACCTTTAATTGAGAAAACATGCTGATGGGCACGATTGGGTTACCCACGTCCGTATTGATGAGAATCCCGTAAAAGGGGGGCACACGATCTCTGCTTTGACAAGACATGCCAAGGAAACCGCCTCGCAAAACATGCTGAGGTGGAAAGGTGAAAACGATTCGAGCGAAGAACTTGGCTGTAGTGTGATGACACACTGCGGAATACGTCAGCAGATTTGATTTGTGTTAATATTATTCTCTCTAGGGCAATATGTGGAAGCTTATTTTGCAGAGCCAGACACTACTCTTGGTGATTACAATCTTCTATGAAGGACTTGGAGGAGGAACCCGCCTTGCAATGCCGAAGACAATTTGCGTGCCGGACTCGTCGTCATTGAAGCCTGGTTCAGGGGCTACTGAGGGAGTCCTGGATTAGGGGGTGTTCGGGTAGCCGGACTATACCTTCAGCCGGACTCCTGGACTATGAAGATACAAGATTGAAGACTCGTCCCGTGTCCGGATGGGACTTTCCTTGGAGTGGAAGGCAAGCTTGGCGATGCGGATATTCAAGATCTCCTACCATTGTAACCGACTTTGTGTAACCCTAACCCTATCCGGTGTCTATATAAACCGGAGGGTTGTAGTCCGTAGGCAATCAACTCCATACACAACAATCATACCATAGGCTAGCTTCTAGGGTTTAGCCTCCTTGATCTCGTGGTAGATCTACTCTTATACTACCCATGTCATCAATATTAATCAAGCAGGAGTAGGGTATTACCTCCATCGAGAGGGCCTGAACCTGGGTAAAACAATGTGTTCCCTGCCTCCTGTTACCATCCGGCCTAGACGCACAGTTCGGGACCCCCTACCCGAGATCCGCTGGTTTTGACACCGACAACGGGGACGGGGACAGAGGTAGGTGTTGCTTACCCCCGATGCAGGGGTTCAGGGTGGCGAGGCTTGATGCGGTCGTCGATGGAGAAACGGGGCGGGGCGGGGCGGCGAGGGCAGCTCCAAGCGGCGGTGATCCGGTGACGGGGCCCGACGCGTCGAGGCGGCGGGCCACGGCGGCGGCGGGACAGAGCAAGCGGCGGGGCGGCGTCTGGGAGGGGCGCTGGC
>NC_057800.1:123319301-123322979 GCF_018294505.1 Triticum aestivum | reverse complement strand
GACGGTGATGGGGTCGGGGCGAGCAGCGTGCGCCTCCCGATCCAGATCAAGGGGGAGGGGAAGTGGGGAATGAGGAGGAGTGGGGGGGGGGGTTCGTGCGGGGGGATAGGGTTATGGGGAGGGAGTGGGAACGAGAGAGTGGGCCGGCCTGTGGGATGGTGGACTGTAACGCCCTCGATGCGGCTATCGATGCAGCTATATCTCCCATGTGTTGAAGCACGACTTAGAGGCATAACCGCATTGAAAGCAATGTCGCAAGTGAGGTAATCTTCACACAACCCATGTAATATACAAGGGAAAGAGATACATAGCTGGCTTACAATCGCCACTTCACACAATTACATGAATAAAGCATTACATCATCCAAATACAAACAATGTCCGACTACGGAACCCAAAATAAAAGAAGACTACCCCAAATGCTACACAGATCCCCGATCGACCCGACTGGGCTCCACTACTGATCAACTAGAACGAAACAACATAAAGGACAAGATCTCCATCGAGCTCCTCCTTGAGCTTGGTTGCGCCATCTGCACGGTTCAACGGCACCTGCAAGCTGGTTTTGGAAGTATCTGTGAGTCACGGGGACTTAGCAATCTCACACCCTCGCGATCAAGACTATTTAAGCTTATTGGTAAGGAAAAGGTATGAGGTGGAGCTGCAACAAGCGACTAGCATATTTGGTGGCTAACATACGCGAATGAGAGCTAGAAGAGAAGGCAAAAGCACGGTCGAGAAACTATGATCAAGAAGTGATCCTAAAACTACCTACGTCAAGGATAACTCCAACACCGTGTTCACTTCCCGGACTCCGCCGAGAAGAGACCATCACGGTTACACACGCGGCTGATGCATTTTAATTAAGGTCAACTTCAGGTTTTCTACAACCGGACATTAACAAATTCCCATCTGCCCATAACCACGGGCACGGCTTTCGAAAGTTCAAATCCCTGCAGGGGTGTCCCAACTTAGCCCATCACAAGCTCTCACGGTCAACGAAGGATATTCCTTCTAGCGGGAAGACCCGATCAGACTCGGAATCCCGGTTACAAGACATTTCGACAATGGTAAAACAAGACCAGCAAAGCCACCCTAATGTGCCAACAAATCCCGATAGGAGCTGCACATATCTCGTTCTCAAGGCACACCAGATTGTCCAAACTTCCGGTAGGCCAGCCTAGAGTTGCCCCTGGTGGCCACCGGCGGCTGACAAGTTGTACCAACACTCAGAGGAGCACTGGCCCGGGGGTTTAAATAAAGATGACCCTTGGACAGGCCTACCCAAGGGAAAGAAAAGACTAGGTGGAAAATGATAAAACCAATGTTGGGCCTTGCTGGAGGAGTTTTATTCAAGGCGAACTGTCAATGGGTTACCATTATAACCCAACCGCGTAAGGAACGCAAAATCCGGGAACATAACACCGATATGACGGAAACTAGGGCGGCAAGAGTGGAACAAAACACCAGGCATAAGGCCGAGCCTTCCACCCTTTACCAAGTATATAGATGCATTAATTAAATAAGAGATATTGTGATATCCCAACAAGTAAAACATGTTCCAACAAGGAACAACATCTTCATGTTCCAACAAGGAACAAACTTCAATCTTCACCTGCAAGTAACAACGCTATAAGAGGGGCTGAGCAAAGCGGTAACATAGCCAAACAACGATTTGCTAGGACAAGGTGAGTTAGAGGCTTGGTTTAACAATATGGGAGTCATGATAAGCAAGTGGTAGGTATCGCAACATAGGCATAGCAAAAGAGCGAGCAACTAGCAATCAAAGATAGAAGTGATTTTGAGGGTATGGTCATCTTGCCTGAAATCCCGCAAGGAAGAAGAACGAGTCCATGAAGAAGACAAACGGACGTAGTCGAACGAGTCCTCACAAACGCGACGTTACCGGAACCAACCCGAATAAGCAACACCGGAAAGAAGCACACAACATGGTAAACAACCAACACATGAACATGGTATGATATGCGGGATGCGGTATGCAATGCATATGCATGATTTGGGAAAGGAATGATTGGACCTGGCCTCAACATGTAAATCCAAGAGTGCCACTGGAAAGGTGAGGTGATTTCGGTTGAAATGGATATAAAGATCACCGGAATCGGATGCACGGTTTGGAAATGGCAAGCAAAACAAATATGGCACCGGTCTGCGATTAACAGCAAGTAGCCATCTAAATGCATCAAGATAAATAAGCTACAACACTCAAACATGGCAACAAAATACATGGCAGGGATCCACTCAAGATTCTTGACAAAAGATGAACACTGAGGTACGGCTAATTCATAAATTAGCAGGTTCAAACAAGCATGGCAAAAGTGCAAATGATAACAGGTTTCAGACTTGGTGAAATTAACACAAGTCTGGAATTTATTAGCAGGAAGCAATCTTTATAGTATGAAAACTATATTCTACAGGAACATATCATGGCAAATCAAGGCATGGCATGAAGCTACTCAAAGCACTTAACAAAAGTCCCTTAGTGACTTTGAGCCAAAAGGGATCAGAAAATACAATTGCAAGCATATGAACATAGCAAAAACATAAACAGATTCAGACTTAGTGAAAAACTGGAGCATGCAAAACAGTTAACAAGTAGGCATGTTTACGAGCTCGATGCACTCACTACAGAGCATGGCATGACAAACTAAGCATACACCCATCAATGAGACATGGAATATAAGCTATACATGGCAAGAACAACAATATAGCATGCACAGATCAATAACAACAACCTCGGCAAAATCGCTAAACAAGTTAACAATCTGCCAGGATTCATGATATAGCAAAAGTAGAGCTCGATTGACTCAAGTTAGGGTGCTACATAAATGCAAACAAAGACATGTATGGAAAGAGCACCACAATATTAACAAAACATCCTTACTGATCATCCTCAAAAGAGGCACAAATCGCTAGGAAACAACATGAACATATGGCATAACAACAAAATCAGGACAAAGACTTAGTGAAATTCTAAGTCCCTGAAATCAGCATTACCGATTACGCTACTTTGCAAGCTTGTGCTAGTCACCACAAATATCACAAAAATACATGGCAAGCACCTCTATAAAGATGGCAGGGCATATAACAAAACACATGTAGAGCTCAGGAGCATAGCATGCACACATTAATCATGGCAAAAATGACAAAATGCCATTTGTTGAAACAGATCTGACAAATTACTCACATAGCCCTCTTCCAACGACATTTCGTGCGTAAATATGAGCTCAAATGAAAATGATGCAATGAGATGAAATGATGTACTCGTCGAGACGAACATTTTGATATGGCTACACACACAAATCGGAGTTACAGAAGCAGAGTTACGACATGTCAAAGATCTCATAAAAATTAGGGTTAGCGAGGCAAAAGTCAACCGTGCTCTAGATCCAGATCGGGATCTCGCCGGGCACTGTAGCAGCGCGCAGTCCGACGCTCGCCGGACTTCGTGGTGGCCGGAGGGACTTGCCGGGGAGGGAGAGGCCGGCCGGGCGTGGTCGAGGAGGAGGCCGGCCGGACGGAGGACGGCGGCGTGCTCCTCCACAGCGGTGACGGCGCGAAGAACCGGTGACCGAGGCGGCAGGGCAGGGCGCCGGTGGAGAGCGGGGTGGCAGCGGCGCGCGGTGGCCAGCGACCGAGGAGGCGGCAGCGGCGAGGCGGC
>NC_057800.1:123157348-123318956 GCF_018294505.1 Triticum aestivum | reverse complement strand
ACGGCGGCGGCGGCGACCGGGCCTGCGCAGGCCGGATCTGGGCCCGCGGGCCGCACGGCGGGGGAGGAGAGAGAGGGCGCGGCGCGGGCTGATGTGGCGCGCTCTGGTTGGCCGGGAGCGGTCGCCGGGATGATGTGGCAGCACCAGATTGGCTGGAGTGATGTGGCCGGCGGTGGTGGACCCGTCCGGCGCGGGCGGACATGTTCGGCGGCGCGGAGGGAGTTGGATCTAGGGTTTGTACTGCGTGAAATTTCGGGGGAGGCCACATATTTATAGGTAGAGGGAGCTAGGAGAGTCCAAATGAGGTGCGGTTTGCGGCCACGCGATTGTGATCGAACAGCCGAGATGATGGAGAGGTCTTATGTGGCTTTTGGGCCACTTTGGAAGGGTGTTGGGCTGCAACACACACGAGGCCTTTTCGGTCCCTCGGTTAACCGTTGGAGTATCAAACGAAGTCCAAATGATACAATACCTGACAGGCGGTCTACCGGTAGTAAACCAAGGCCGCATGACAAGTCTCGGTCCAAACCGAAAATGTTTAACACCCACACACGAAAAGAGGTAGAAAGGGGCACCGGGTGACATAGGAGCGCCGGATAGCAAAACGGACAACGGGGAAAATGCTCGGATGCATGAGATGAACATGTATGCAAATGAAATGCACATGATGACATGATATGCAATGCATGACACGCAGGCAATGACAAGGCAACAACAATGAATAACTGGAGGACACCTGGCACATCGGTCTCGGGGCGTTACAACACTCCACCACTACGAGAGGATCTCGTCCCGAGATCTAGAATTGCACCAGAGGTTAAACGGAAGAGAAAGAGAAAAGGTAAAACTAAGTTGCTCCTTTGACAAATGAGTGAAACCAAAAAACCTTGAAAAGGTAAACCATATCGAGAAAAGAAAACAACGGAGATAAATGAAGTTGAAAGCACTCCATTAGCAAAGAGGAAGAAGGAAGAACAACTTTGGGCAGCACTCCGGTTGAGAAGGGATGCAAGGATTGAAAAGGCGAAAAGAACTTGAGCCGAGGGCACAACTCTCCGGTTAAATGGATAGGCATGAAAAGAACATGATCTTTGACAAAATGAGATGATGGGTGAAAAGAGCAACATCAATAGACCTCCAGGAGAAAGAATAGAATAAAGATAATTGAGACAAAAGAATGTAGAAGACAATGCCAACTTCTGCTACAAAAGAGCTTGAAAAGGCATCTTTAGGAGAAGGGTTGAACGGAGTTGTTGGAACACCAACAACGAAAAGAGTAAACTTGTTGTGGTCTTATGGAAAACATCTCAAAACTATGAGGTGAAATTCTTCCACTAAAGAAGACAAGATTGGATTGATAAGAACAAGGAGACGAGCAACTAATTTCACCGGGAAGGATAGATGAAGAACTTGGATCATATACTATCACCATTAATAGCATTAATCCTTAGGAAAAGCTTTAGGTGAAATATAACTCCAGATAACTCCAATGACGAGATTGATGGATTTAAAATACCTCATTCTTAACAACATGTGAATCACGAAACATGAACTCAAATTATCAAGAATGACATAATACCACCTCTAAAGATACGATAGAAAGAATTGCACTATCGAATGCAAGAAGAGGAATACTTGAGCCCCTCTGAAGAGAATCACAATGAACACTTCGAGAAGGAATTAAATCCTTGATGAACCATCATGTAGAGCCTCCATGAAGAATTCCGGTAATAAAAGAATGATCAAACGAAAGGAAAGAGAAGTTGAAAACACAAGGTGAATCCTTGTAATGATTTAGACAGATCTTCGTGATGGTATAATTGAAATAACTTTGAGCTCCGGAAAAGAAAGATGGACAACTTGAATCGAGAATTTGATGAACCTCCGGAATAAGGAATTAAATTTACTCGATTAAACAAGAATAAGAATTATATTATGCTTATCCTTCACCAATTTAACTTGATGACAAGCAACGGATCGCATACGACTTATTCTCGTAGAAATGATTTAGATAGATATAGCGCAAACTTAATGGACCACCGGTAGGATTGAAACAACGAATGAATTGATATGATGAAGAAGGAAGAGAACTCTTGGGCAAACCACCGTAAGAATTGAAAACAAACGAAGTAAAGATAAAGAAACACCGGGAAGAATTAACAAATGGACGAAGATGCTTGAGAGAATTTAGATACAAGTGAATATAATAGATCATGGACTGATTAGAGATCACTTGAACGATGCATCGGTAAGATCGGAGAATGATAACTGCAAACTGAGAATGAATAAAACTGAATTGACGGACTCCGAATAATCAACCTAAAAAGACTCTTGAATTGCTCCGGATGGGTGAAAAGAATTCCCATAGTCGAAAATAATTATGAGAGGATGGCAACAAGCTAGAATCCCGAATCTTGAAGAGAATGGAGCAAGATTTAAGAGAAACTCTTCTTCGGTCTTCAAAATCTGAGAATGACAACGAGAAACACCACCAATAATTATTGAGGCACTCCGGAATGAAGAATGGAAAAGTTGAGCCAACAATGAAAACATTTGAAAGATCTTGGAGAAAAAAATTTGACTGATGACAATTCATTCTTACATCAAACTTTGAAATGAATTTGAGACTAACTCTGAGAGAATAAGAAGAGCCAGGTAAGATCCTGGGAAAAGACCTGTGGGTTAGGGCCCACTCAAAAGACACACCGTTGAATGATTGCTTGAAAAGAGAGATTGCACCGGTTGAACTAAATGGCTTGAATGAGATAACAACCTCGAAATAGGTTTGAACGGATCTTGAAGGAAAAGACGAGCCTTCCGAGATATCTTCCGAGATATCTTGAAGGAATAATTGAATAGCGAGAAATGAATGAATATGATGAGCACCGGTATGATAAAACTTCTGAAACGAGGAAAGGATATGATCAACACCAAAAGCTTGAATTGAATCCACCGGAGAAGAAAAGAATGGAGAATGAAGAATGAGTAGAGCATCTTCATGAGAAACACCGGGTAAAAACATGAAGGAAAAAAGAATGGAGAGACTTCCATCAATAAAATGGATACTTGAATAAGAAATCTGGTTCCTTGAAGAAAAGGGTGGGAGGGAGGGAAAACAAAGGCAATTTGGGACGAATGAAATGAACACCATTGAAAAGATCTGAGATTGGATCTTGCAAATGTTGAAGTGATCGGATCCACTTGAAGAGAAACACGCCGGTAGAGAAGGAATTTAGATGACACTCTCGATGATCAAGAAGGATTTGTATTCACATAGAAATATGAGAACACCGCTTGGAAAAGGTATGGAATCAACATTTGACTTCGAAGCAACTCGAATACCACAACTCAAATCAAAACAAGGATTGGCTTGCAGAATAAGTCGGAACAAACATATGATAGAGATTTCGTTCGAAGTTTTCGTGGTGGGGCCTACACGGGCTCGATCGTACAGCACCATCATGTACAAGGCAGTGCACATGACATACGAAGCGTCCCTGAGTCGGCATAGCCAAGGACTCTTTAAGACACAACGAGGCCATTGTAAAACCAACCGTGAATAGGCGGACCACTAGGCGTCGAACCCCAATTTCATATCCTACATCTGTCGGAAAGATATCCTAAGAGCTACATGAATTCCCACTTATGAACTCCCGAAACTTTCCCAGGTATGCAATCAGGTGTTGGGGATACAGGGGAAGCATAATATCTCACCCCAAACTACACAAATCCTACATCCAGCTGTATCCATCCTTCAACACATAACCAAGAAACCTTCGGAAATCGTCTACCTCAACCTTCGAAAAGCATCCGTTATACGAGTTATGGCAATACTCCCGAACTCCTGCCCCAGTACTGGGTGTCGTCGAGGTTATCTCACCAACAACTGCATAAAAGAGATTTTCGATGTCGGCGAAACTAAACTCAGGTATTCCAGAACTGCAACGATAAAATTGTGACGACAACACCTCGGAGCTCAACTCCCCGGGACACTGCCACAACCCCTAAATGTCAGGAGGCACAAAGAACAATGTTCTCGTCAAAAAACCATCGGAACAATTCCAAGATACCCGCGTGATCCTAAATTTTTTTAGTAAAATTTGAGAAGAGAAGAGTCAAAACTCTACGTCAGGATGCCTCACTAGAGCGACAAAGGGACTGAGGGGATTTACCAGATTTGTTGTTTTTATATCCGGCCCCATTTAAATTGTTTAGATGGTATAGTTTATATTATGCTTCACCTCTTGCCATGTTTAACAACAGTTAATATTGTTGGGTAGCTTAAACGAGAGATAACTAAATAATTGATGTGGTGTTCCGTCAACATGCACCTCGTTGCACATTGAGCTCCACTTAACTTGTAGTATTGTTTGTTGCACTTTGCCATGCCATGCCTCATTAAACCGGACATGCATCATACTTTTTTGTGCATCATGACTTGTTTATGCTTGTGTGTTTACTATGTTGTTTGTTTCTTTCCGGGTTGCTTCTCTCGTTAGCTTCGGTTTCGTTCCGGAGTTGTGAGGATTTGTTCGTCTACGACCGTTTGCCTTCTTCTTGGATTCGTTCTTCTTCCTTGCGGGATTTCAGGCAAGATGATCATACCCTCGAAATCACTACTATCTTTGCTATGCTAGTTTGCTCGCTCTTTTGCTTTGCCAATGCTACGATGCCTACCATTTGCTTGTCAGCCTCCCAAATTGCCATGTCAAACCTCTAACCCACCATGTCCTAGCAAACCGTTGATTGGCTATGTTACCGCTTTGCTCAGCCCCTCTTATAGCGTTGTTAGTTGCAGGTGAAGATTGAAGTTTGTTCCTTGTTGGAACATGGAGATGTTGTTCCTTGTTGGAACATGTTTACTTGTTGGGATATCACAATATATCTTATTTAATTAATGCATCTATATACTTGGTAAAGGGTGGAAGGCTCGGCCTTATGCCTGGTGTTTTGTTCCACTCTTGCCGCCCTAGTTTCCATCATATCGGTGTTATGTTCCCGGATTTTGCGTCCCTTACGCGGTTGGGCTATAATGGGAACCTCTTGACAGTTCGCCTTAAGTAAAGCTCTTCCAGCAATGCCCAACCTTGGTTTTACCATTTGCCACCTAGCCTTTTCTTTCTCTTGGGCTCTGCAGACTCAAGGGTCATCATTATTTTACCCCCCCCGGGCCAGTGCTCCTCTGAGTGTTGGTCCAACCTGTCAGCTGCCGGTGGCCACCAGGGGCAACTCTGGGTTGGCCTACCCGTACCTTGGACAATCTGAGTGTGCCCTGAGAAAGAGATATGTGCAGCTCCTATCGGGATTTGTTGGCACATTCGGGCGGTGTTGCTGGTTTAGTTTTACCCTGTCGAAATGTCTTGTTGTACCGGGATACCGAGTCTGATCGGAACGTCTCGGGTGGAGGTCTATTCCTTCGTTGACCGTGAGAGCTTGTGATGGGCTAAGTTGGGACACCCCTGCAGGGTATTATCTTTCGAAAGCCGTGCCCGCGGTTATGGGCAGATGGGAATTTGTTAACGTCCGGTTGTAGAAAACCCGAAGTTGACCTTAATTAAAATACATCAACCATGTGTGTAACCGTGATGGTCTCTTTCCGGCGGAGTCCGGGAAGTGAACACGGTGTTGGAGTTATGCTTGACGTAGGTTGCTATAGGATCACTTCTTGATCATACTTTTATCGACCGTGCTTTGCCCTCTCTTCTCGCTCTCTTTTGTGATTGTAGCCACCATATATGCTAGTCGCTTGCTGCAGCTCCACCTCATTACTCCATCCTTCCTATAAGCTTAAATAGTCTTGATCTCGCGGGTGCGAGATTGCTGAGTCCCCGTGGCTCACCAGATACTTCCAAAACCAGTTTGCAGGTGCCTATGTTACCGAGCAGGTGATGCAACCAAGCTCAGGAGGAGCTCGATGAAGATCTTGTCCTTTATGTTGTTTCTGTTCTAGTTGATCAGTAGTGGAGCCCAGTTGGGGTCGATCGGGGACCTTTGTCGCATTTGGGGTTCTTCTTTTATTTTGGTTCCGTAGTTGGACCTTGATTGTATCTGGACGATGTAATGCTTTATTCATGTAATTGTGTGAAGTGGCGATTGTAAGCCAACTATGTATCTCTTTCCCTTATGTATTACATGGGTTGTGTGAAGATTATCTCACTTGCGACATTGCTTTCAATGCGGTTATGCCTCTAAGTCGTGATTCGACACGTGGGAGATATAGCCGCATCGAGGGTGTTACAAGTTGGTATCAGAGCCTTCCCCGACCTTAGGAGCCCCATTGCTTGATCGTTTTTTAGCGGCCGAGTTGTGTCTAGAAAAATATTTTGAGTCATTTAGGATTATATATATCGGAGAGTTAGGAATTCTTTTTACTCACCAGTCTCTTCATCGCTCTGGTAAGGCATCCTGACATAGAGTTTTGACTCTTCTCTTCTCAAATTTCACAAAAAAAAAAATTAGGATCACGCGGGTATCTTGGAATTGTTCCGATGGTTTTATGATGAGAACATTGTCTTGGTGCCTCCTGTCAGGGGTTTAGTGGAAGTGTCCCGGGGAGTTGAGCTCTGAGGTGTTGTCGTCATAATTTTATCGTTGCAGTTCTGGAATACCTGAGTTTAGTACGCCGAGATCGAAAATCTCTTTTATGCAGTTGTTGGTGAGATAACCCCGATAACCCAGTACTGAGGTGAGTACGGGAGTATTGCCATGACTTGTATAACGGATGCTTTTCGAAGGTTGAGGTAGACGATTTCCGAAGGTTTCTTGGTTATGTGTTGAAGGATGGATACAACTGGATGTAGGATTTGTTAGTTTTGGGTGAGATATTATGCTTCCCCTGTATCCCCAACACCTGATTGCATAACCGGAAAATTTCGGGAGTTTCATAGGTGGGAATTCAAGTAGCTCTTAGGATATCTTTCTGACGGATGTATGATATGAAATTGGGGTTCGACGTCTAGTGGTCCGCCTATTCACGGTTGGTTTTACAGTGGTCTCGTTGTGTCTTAAAGAGTCCTTGGCTATGCCGACTCGGGGACGCTTCGTATGTCATGTGCACTGCCTTGTACATGATGGTGCTGTACGATCGAGCCCGTGTAGGCCCCACCACGAAAACTTCGGACGAAATCTCTATCATATGTTTGTTCTGGCTTATTTTGCAAGCCAATCCTTTGTTTTGTTTTGAGTTGTGGTATTCGAGTTGCTTCGAAGTCAAATGTTGATTCCATACCTTTTCCAAATGGTGTTCTCATATTCCTATGTGAATACTAATCCTTCTTGATCATCGAGTCTGTCTTGTCAATCCTTTTTTTAACCGGTGTGTCTCTCCTCAAGTGGATCCGTTCACGTCAACATTTGCAAGATCATTTATCACTTCTTCTCAATGGTGTTGTTTCATCCGTCTCCAAGTTGCCTTTGTTTTTCCCACCCTCCCTCCCTTTTGTTTTTCTTCAAGGACTAAGATTTCTTCTTCAAGTATCCATTTTATTGATGGGAAGTTTCTCCATTCTTTTCCGTCAATGTTCTTATCCGGTGATTCTCATGAAGATTCTAATGGAGCTTCAAGTTCATCATTCTTCATTCCTTTTCTTCTCTGGTGTTGTCAATTCAAGCTTTCGGGGTTGATCATATTCTTTTCTGTATTTCATTGCTATCCCATGCCGGTGCCTCTCATAATTGTTCATCTCTCTCTATTCTTATTCGGAGTGCTCAAGATATCTCAGAAGATTCGTGTTTCCGTTCTCAATCTGTTCAAGCTATTTGGAGATTATTATCTCATTCAAGTCATTTAATTCTACCGGTGCAATATCTATTTCAATCAATCGTTCAACGGTGTATCCTTTTAGTGGGCCCTAACCCATAGGTCTTTTTCCAGGATCTTACCTGACTCTTCTTATTTTCCCGGCGTTACTCTCAAATTCTTTTCCAAGTTTGACGTAACATTGAGTTATCATCAGTCAAATGCCTTTCTCCTTGATCTTTCAAATTCTTTCATCGTTGGCTCAACCTCTTCGCTTTTGATTCTTCCGGTGTGCCTCAATAATTCTTGGTGGTGTTTCTCGTTGTCATTCTCATCATTTGAAGACCGAAGAAGAGTTTCTCTTTAATCTTGCTCTATTCTCTTCAAGATTCATGGTGCTAGCTTGTTGCCATCCTCTCATAATTGTTTTCGATTGTGAGAATCTTTTTCACCCATCAGGAGATATTCAAGAGTCTTCTCAGTTTGTCATCCGGAGTCCATCAATTCAGGTTTATTCATTCTCAGCTGTCAGTTATCATTCTCCTATCTTGCCGGTGCATCAAACGAATATCCTCTAATCAGTTCTTGATCTCTTCGTTCTCATGTATCTAAATACCCTAAAGTATCTTCATTCATTTTGCAATTATTCCCGGTGATTTGTGCATTTGCTACGTTCAATTTCAATTCTTACGGGGGTTCTTTCAAGATCTCTCTTCCTTGTTCATCATATTTATGTATTTGTTATTTCAATTCTACCGGTGGTTCGTTGAAGACCTTCTCAAGTTTTGATATATCTCTTTTAATCCTTTCTACGAGAATAAGTAGTATGCCAAATCCGTTGATTGTCATCAATTTAATTGGTGAAGGATAAGCATAACATAATTCTTATTCTTGTTCATCCAAGTGATTAATTCTTTATTCCGGAGGCCCTTAAAATTCTCGGTTTCATTTGTTTCATCTTCTCTTTTTCCCGGAGTTCCAAGCTCTAATTATCACGGAGATCCATCTAAATCATTGCAAGGATTCACCTTGTGTTTTCAATTTCTCTTTCTTTTCATTCCTTTTGTTTACCGGAGTTCTTCATGGAGGTTCTACATGATGGTTCATCAAGGATTTAATTCCCTTCTCAAAGTTTTCATCGAGATTCTTTCCTAAGGAGCTCAAGCTTTCTTCATATGGTAATCCGGAGTGCAATTCTTTCTACCATATTTTGGAGGTGGTATTATGTCATTCTTGATAATTTGAGTTCATGTTCCATGATTCACATGTTGTTAAGAATGAGTTATTTTTAAATCCATCAACCTCGTTGTTGGAGTTATCTTGTGTCATATTTCACCTAAAAGCCTTCCATTGGGAATGTTGCTATTTGTGGTGCTTGCCAATGATCCAAGTTATCTCTTTATCATCTTGGTGGAAGAAGTTTTCATCTCTTCGTTGATCTCAAGCAAGCAATTGTTTCCGTTAGTGGCCGGTTGTCACCTCATAATTTTGAGATGTTTTCCATAAGCCCACTACAAGCTTATTCGTTTCGTTGTTGGTTTTTCCCAACAACCCCGTTGTAACCTTCTTGGAAGGGTGCTTTCCAAGCTCAATTGTGGCAGAAGTTGCCATTTCCCCCTCCATTCTGTTATTCCAATGACCTATCTTCTATTCTTTCTTCCGGAGGCATTGTTACGTTGCTCTTTTCACTCACCATCTCGATTCGTGAGGATCGTGTTCTTTTCTTGCTTATCCATTTAACCGGAGTGTCGTGTTTTCATTCGAGTTCTCTAATCTTATCAAGTTTTTCCCTCCTTCCTCAACTGGAGAGCTGTCTACCCATTGTGCCATTCTTTCAATAGTTCCGGAGGCAGTGTGTTGTTGATTTCATCAAGTAACATCCCATCTTCTCAAGTTCATGTTCTATTCCTTCCATGTTCAACCGGAGTACTGCCCGAATTCTTCCCCTCTCATCTTGTTTTAACCGGAGTGGTTTCGAATTCTACCTTGTCCATTAAACTCTTGATTCATGTCTTTGCAACCTTCAAGTTCTCGTAATGTTCCTTGTTCCTTTTTTTTTCTAACGGATTGTTTGCAATCTCGTTCTTCTCAGTTGTGCTCTTTCTTTTAAATTGCTCAACCTCTCAAGGTTCTTTGGTTTCACTCATTGGTCGAAGAAGAAACTTAGTTTTACCTCTTCTCTTCCTCTTCCGTTTCTCTCCGGTGCCATCCTAGATCTCGGGACGAGATCCTCTTGTAGTGGTGGAGTGTTGTAACGCTCCGAGACCGACGCTCCAGAAGACTTCCAGCTACTCCGAGTTTCGTCGTGTGATTTGTTTTGTTTGTTGCATCATTTGCATTGCATCATGCCATCATGTCATTTTTTTTAAAACCTCAACTAAATAAATTGTATGGATTTTTCGATCCATTTAAATCGAGGGACTCACATGGTGACTTCTCTTTATAACATATCCTCCAATATTAGGGAGCTATATTAAATATTCCATTTATTTGGAATTAACCATAACACACTTGCAAAATATCCAATGCCTTTGTTGTCTTAATTCTTGATCTCCAACTTTGCCATTTATTATTTCATAATTTTCCGGAGCTCCACCAAAAATCCGAACATTTTTGGACCTTCCTTTCATCAAGTCCTAGTTCAAACCCATTTGAATTTCAAATGAGTTTGAATTTAAATCTTTCAATCATGCCCCTTTCTATTTTTCTTGGAACGAGCATATTTTTGTGAGTTCGGGAAAATTGTCTCCATGCGCAAATCCTTTCCCTAACCCTCTCTTTCCTTTTCTTCTCTTTTATTGTTTTCTGCTAAGAAAATATAAGAGAGAGAGAGAAGAGGGCCGCTTCCCCGCAGCCCATTTGACCCAAGGCTAAGCCGGCCCAAGGCCCAGCCACGCCCCCCTCTAACCCTAGCCCGACTCCCTCCTGTCGATCTCTCCCTCTCACACGCATCGAGCCAGGGACACGAGCTCCCTGCGCCCGATCCTCTCGCGGCCGCTCCCCTCGATCCCCTCGCCTCCCTCCTCTCGATCTCTCCCTCTCCCTCGCTCGTGCCCCCTTCCACAGAGAAAGAGAGAGGAGCGAGACCCCTCCTCCCGAGCGCGCCTCCCATGGCACATCTCGCGTCGCGCCCCGTTCCATCAGCCCCGCGCCCGGCCTCTGCAACACCACCAGGATGGCCAACTCCGGCGGCCCTCCGTCGCCTGCGGTCGTGTCCCTCCCCTGCACCCGCATCCGTCGTCCTCCGCCGCCCGGACCTCTCCTGCACCCTCATCGTCCCGGCCTTCCTCGCACTTCCAGGTGCCAAGTGTCGCCGCTGCCGGACGCCCCGCGGCGTCGACTTGCCACCAGTGCCCGTGCCTCCTCCTCCCTCACCTGCGGCCTCCTCCTCGTCGCCCCGCGCCTCCCGGAGGGCCACCCTACGCGCGACCCCGTCTCCTTGTCTGCCCAGCGCCGCTGCCTCGCCAGCTCCTCCGCTGGATCTCGCCTCCGTCAGAGACGGCAGCAGCAACAGCTGCACCTTCGCTGTTGTGGCCATCCCCTGCTCGTCTTGTCGCCTGAAGACCCGTGTACCTGGAACGCCAAGACCCTTCCACGGATGCGTCAAGTACCCCTGCCTCCACAACCACCGAACCAGGAACGCCAAGTTCATCTACGAAAAACGTGTACCACTACCGTTGCCCCGAAGATGTTGGATTCGTCAAGTACCTCTCCGAAACGAACGTGTACAACTAGTTCCGACGACGTCCCGTGAACGCCTACTTCCTCTACACCGCTCCGAATGCGAACCGTCTCGTTTGAACGCTTCGAAGGTATAACCCGAAACGACCGCCGTGGACCGAATGCATGTTGTCTGAGATGTACCATATGTTTGCATCGTGCCCGTTTGTTTCGTGCACGTTCCTCCTCGTTTGCCATGCCGTCGACCCGTGGGACACCCGGAATCCGGGATCACCCCACCATCCATGCACGCTCCCGTCACTTCCTTTTGCACCGGTATCCCCGTGGGCTATCGGAGAACCGATATGTTGTCGTGGCATCATTTTCGGATTCATCGTCGTGGCACCCTTTTCCTTTCCACCACGATGACAAATGCTTCATAACATGCTCATGTCAACATTTTCATAAAATTTGCATAAAACTTGTATATGTCATCCGCATCATGATAACAACATTCAAAATGTTTAAACTTGTTGTTGCATTAAATTGCTAAATGCATATGGGGATTTACCGGATTTGTTGTTTTTATATCCGGCCCCATTTAAATTGTTTAGATGGTATAGTTTATATTATGCTTCACCTCTTGCCATGTTTAACAACAGTTAATATTGTTGGGTAGCTTAAACGAGAGATAACTAAATAATTGATGTGGTGTTCCATCAACATGCACCTCGTTGCACATTGAGCTCCACTTAACTTGTAGTATTGTTTGTTGCACTTTGCCATGCCATGCCTCATTAAACCGGACATGCATCATACTTGTTTGTGCATCATGACTTGTTTATGCTTGTGTGTTTACTATGTTGTTTGTTTCTTTCCGGGTTGCTTCTCTCGTTAGCTTCGGTTTCGTTCCGGAGTTGTGAGGATTTGTTCGTCTACGACCGTTTGCCTTCTTCTTGGATTCGTTCTTCTTCCTTGCGGGATTTCAGGCAAGATGATCATACCCTCGAAATCACTACTATCTTTG
This sequence comes from Triticum aestivum, assembly GCF_018294505.1. Lineage (NCBI taxonomy): Eukaryota > Viridiplantae > Streptophyta > Magnoliopsida > Poales > Poaceae > Triticum > Triticum aestivum. Next base: position 123,306,531 of record NC_057800.1, on the reverse strand, counting down.
CTATGCTAGTTTGCTCGCTCTTTTGCTTTGCCAATGCTACGATGCCTACCATTTGCTTGTCAGCCTCCCAAATTGCCATGTCAAACCTCTAACCCACCATGTCCTAGCAAACCGTTGATTGGCTATGTTACCGCTTTGCTCAGCCCCTCTTATAGCGTTGTTAGTTGCAGGTGAAGATTGAAGTTTGTTCCTTGTTGGAACATGGAGATGTTGTTCCTTGTTGGAACATGTTTACTTGTTGGGATATCACAATATATCTTATTTAATTAATGCATCTATATACTTGGTAAAGGGTGGAAGGCTCGGCCTTATGCCTGGTGTTTTGTTCCACTCTTGCCGCCCTAGTTTCCGTCATATCGGTGTTATGTTCCCGGATTTTGCGTCCCTTACGCGGTTGGGCTATAATGGGAACCCCTTGACAGTTCGCCTTAAGTAAAGCTCTTCCAGCAATGCCCAACCTTGGTTTTACCATTTGCCACCTAGCCTTTTCTTTCCCTTGGGTTCTGCAGACTCAAGGGTCATCATTATTTTACCCCCCCGGGCCAGTGCTCCTCTGAGTGTTGGTCCAACCTGTCAGCTGCCGGTGGCCACCAGGGGCAACTCTGGGTTGGCCTACCCGTACCTTGGACAATCTGAGTGTGCCCTGAGAAAGAGATATGTGCAGCTCCTATCGGGATTTGTCGGCACATTCGGGCGGTGTTGCTGGTTTAGTTTTACCCTGTCGAAATGTCTTGTTGTACCGGGATACCGAGTTTGATCGGAACGTCTCGGGTGGAGGTCTATTCCTTCGTTGACCGTGAGAGCTTGTGATGGGCTAAGTTGGGACACCCCTGCAGGATATTATCTTTCGAAAGCCGTGCCCGCGGTTATGGGCAGATGGGAATTTGTTAACGTCCGGTTGTAGAAAACCCGAAGTTGACCTTAATTAAAATACATCAACCGTGTGTGTAACCGTGATGGTCTCTTTCCGGCGGAGTCCGGGAAGTGAACACGGTGTTGGAGTTATGCTTGACGTAGGTTGCTATAGGATCACTTCTTGATCATACTTTTATCGACCGTGCTTTGCCCTCTCTTCTCGCTCTCTTTTGTGATTGTAGCCACCATATATGCTAGTCGCTTGCTGCAGCTCCACCTCATTACTCCATCCTTCCTATAAGCTTAAATAGTCTTGATCTCGCGGGTGCGAGATTGCTGAGTCCCCGTGGCTCACCAGATACTTCCAAAACCAGTTTGCAGGTGCCTATGTTACCGAGCAGGTGATGCAACCAAGCTCAGGAGGAGCTCGATGAAGATCTTGTCCTTTATGTTGTTTCCGTTCTAGTTGATCAGTAGTGGAGCCCAGTTGGGGTCGATCGGGGACCTTTGTCGCATTTGGGGTTCTTCTTTTATTTTGGTTCCGTAGTCGGACCTTGATTGTATCTGGATGATGTAATGCTTTATTCATGTAATTGTGTGAAGTGGCGATTGTAAGCCAACTATGTATCTCTTTCCCTTATGTATTACATGGGTTGTGTGAAGATTACCTCACTTGCGACATTGCTTTCAATGCGGTTATGCCTCTAAGTCGTGCTTCGACACGTGGGAGATATAGCCGCATCGAGGGTGTTACAAGTTGGTATCAGAGCCTTCCCCGACCTTAGGAGCCCCATTGCTTGATCGTTTTTTAGCGGCCGAGTTGTGTCTAGAAAAATATTTTGAGTCATTTAGGATTATATATATCGGAGAGTTAGGAATTCTTTTTACTCACCAGTCTCTTCATCGCTCTGGTAAGGCATCCTGACGTAGAGTTTTGACTCTTCTCTTCTCAAATTTCACTAAAAAAAATTTTAGGATCACGCGGGTATCTTGGAATTGTTCCGATGGTTTTATGATGAGAACATTGTCTTGGTGCCTCCTGTCAGGGGTTTAGTGGAAGTGTCCCGGGGAGTTGAGCTCTGAGGTGTTGTCGTCATAATTTTATCGTTGCAGTTCTGGAATACCTGAGTTTAGTACGCCGACATCGAAAATCTCTTTTATGCAGTTGTTGGTGAGATAACCCCGATAACCCAGTACTGAGGTGAGTACGGGAGTATTGCCATGACTTGTATAACGGATGCTTTTCGAAGGTTGAGGTAGACGATTTCCGAAGGTTTCTTGGTTATGTGTTGAAGGATGGATACAGCTGGATGTAGGATTTGTTAGTTTTGGGTGAGATATTATGCTTCCCCTGTATCCCCAACACCTGATTGCATAACCGGAAAATTTCGGGAGTTTCATAGGTGGGAATTCAAGTAGCTCTTAGGATATCTTTCTGACGGATGTATGATATGAAATTGGGGTTCGACGTCTAGTGGTCCGCCTATTCACGGTTGGTTTTACAGTGGTCTCGTTGTGTCTTAAAGAGTCCTTGGCTATGCCGACTCGGGGACGCTTCGTATGTCATGTGCACTGCCTTGTACATGATGGTGTTGTACGATCGAGCCCGTGTAGGCCCCACCACGAAAACTTCGGACGAAATCTCTATCATATGTTTGTTCTGGCTTATTTTGCAAGCCAATCCTTTGTTTTGTTTTGAGTTGTGGTATTCGAGTTGCTTCGAAGTCAAATGTTGATTCCATACCTTTTCCAAATGGTGTTCTCATATTCCTATGTGAATACTAATCCTTCTTGATCATCGAGTCTGTCTTGTCAATCCTTTTTTTTAACCGGTGTGTCTCTCCTCAAGTGGATCCGTTCACGTCAACATTTGCAAGATCATTTATCACTTCTTCTCAATGGTGTTGTTTCATCCGTCTCCAAGTTGCCTTTGTTTTTCCCACCCTCCCTCCCTTTTGTTTTTCTTCAAGGACTAAGATTTCTTCTTCAAGTATCCATTTTATTGATGGGAAGTTTCTCCATTCTTTTCCGTCAATGTTCTTATCCGGTGATTCTCATGAAGATTCTAATGGAGCTTCAAGTTCATCATTCTTCATTCCTTTTCTTCTCCGGTGTTGTCAATTCAAGCTTTCGGGGTTGATCATATTCTTTTCTGTATTTCATTGCTATCCCATGCCGGTGCCTCTCATAATTGTTCATCTCTCTCTATTCTTATTCGGAGTGCTCAAGATATCTCAGAAGATTCGTGTTTCCATTCTCAATCTGTTCAAGCTATTTGGAGATTATTATCTCATTCAAGTCATTTAATTCTACCGGTGCAATATCTATTTCAATCAATCGTTCAACGGTGTATCCTTTTAGCGGGCCCTAACCCACAGGTCTTTTTCCAGGATCTTACCTGACTCTTCTTATTTTCCCGGCGTTACTCTCAAATTCTTTTCCAAGTTTGACGTAACATTGAGTTATCATCAGTCAAATGCCTTTCTCCTTGATCTTTCAAATTCTTTCATCGTTGGCTCAACCTCTTCGCTTTTGATTCTTCCGGTGTGCCTCAATAATTCTTGGTGGTGTTTCTCGTTGTCATTCTCATCATTTGAAGACCGAAGAAGAGTTTCTCTTTAATCTTGCTCTATTCTCTTCAAGATTCATGGTGCTAGCTTGTTGCCATCCTCTCATAATTGTTTTCGATTGTGAGAATCTTTTTCACCCATCAGGAGATATTCAAGAGTCTTCTCAGTTTGTCATCCGGAGTCCATCAATTCAGGTTTATTCATTCTCAGCTGTCAGTTATCATTCTCCTATCTTGCCGGTGCATCAAACGAATATCCTCTAATCAGTTCTTGATCTCTTCGTTCTCATGTATCTAAATACCCTAAAGTATCTTCATTCATTTTGCAATTCTTCCCGGTGATTTGTGCATTTGCTACGTTCAATTTCAATTCTTACGGGGGTTCTTTCAAGATCTCTCTTCCTTGTTCATCATATTTATGTATTTGTTATTTCAATTCTACCGGTGGTTCGTTGAAGACCTTCTCAAGTTTTGATATATCTCTTTTAATCCTTTCTACGAGAATAAGTAGTATGCCAAATCCGTTGATTGTCATCAATTTAATTGGTGAAGGATAAGCATAACATAATTCTTATTCTTGTTCATCCAAGTGATTAATTCTTTATTCCGGAGGCCCTTAAAATTCCCGGTTTCATTTGTTTCATCTTCTCTTTTTCCCGGAGTTCCAAGCTCTAATTATCATGGAGATCCATCTAAATCATTGCAAGGATTCACCTTGTGTTTTCAATTTCTCTTTCTTTTCATTCCTTTTGTTTACCGGAGTTCTTCATGGAGGTTCTACATGATGGTTCATCAAGGATTTAATTCCCTTCTCAAAGTTTTCATCGAGATTCTTTCCTAAGGAGCTCAAGCTTTCTTCATATGGTAATCCGGAGTGCAATTCTTTCTACCATATTTTGGAGGTGGTATTATGTCATTCTTGATAATTTGAGTTCATGTTCCATGATTCACATGTTGTTAAGAATGAGTTATTTTTAAATCCATCAACCTCGTTGTTGGAGTTATCTTGTGTCATATTTCACCTAAAAGCCTTCCATTGGGAATGTTGCTATTTGTGGTGCTTGCCAATGATCCAAGTTATCTCTTTATCATCTTGGTGGAAGAAGTTTTCATCTCTTCGTTGATCTCAAGCAAGCAATTGTTTCCGTTAGTGGCCGGTTGTCACCTCATAATTTTGAGATGTTTTCCATAAGCCCACTACAAGCTTATTCGTTTCGTTGTTGGTTTTTCCCAACAACCCCGTTGTAACCTTCTTGGAAGGGTGCTTTCCAAGCTCAATTGTGGCAGAAGTTGCCATTTCCCCCTCCATTCTGTTATTCCAATGAACTATCTTCTATTCTTTCTTCCGGAGGCATTGTTACGTTGCTCTTTTCACTCACCATCTCGATTCGTGAGGATCGTGTTCTTTTCTTGCTTATCCATCTAACCGGAGTGTCGTGTTTTCATTCGAGTTCTCTAATCTTATCAAGTTTTTCCCTCCTTCCTCAACTGGAGAGCTGTCTGAAATCCTTCTTACCCATTGTGCCGTTCTTTCAATAGTTCCGGAGGCAGTGTGTTGTTGATTTCATCAAGTAACATCCCATCTTCTCAAGTTCATGTTCTATTCCTTCCATGTTCAACCGGAGTACTGCCCGAATTCTTCCCCTCTCATCTTGTTTTAACCGGAGTGGTTTCGAATTCTACCTTGTCCATTAAACTCTTGATTCATGTCTTTGCAACCTTCAAGTTCTCGTAATGTTCCTTGTTCCTTTTTTTTTCTAACGGATTGTTTGCAATCTCATTCTTCTCAGTTGTGCTCTTTCTTTTAAATTGCTCAACCTCTCAAGGTTCTTTGGTTTCACTCATTGGTCGAAGAAGCAACTTAGTTTTACCTCTTCTCTTCCTCTTCCGTTTCTCTCCGGTGCCATCCTAGATCTCGGGACGAGATCCTCTTGTAGTGGTGGAGTGTTGTAACGCTCCGAGACCGACGCTCCAGAAGACTTCCAGCTACTCCGAGTTTCGTCGTGTGATTTGTTTTGTTTGTTGCATCATTTGCATTGCATCATGCCATCATGTCATTTTTTTTAAAACCTCAACTAAATAAATTGTATGGATTTTTCGATCCATTTAAATCGAGGGACTCACATGGTGACTTCTCTTTATAACATATCCTCCAATATTAGGGAGCTATATTAAATATTCCATTTATTTGGAATTAACCATAACACACTTGCAAAATATCCAATGCCTTTGTTGTCTTAATTCTTGATCTCCAACTTTGCCATTTATTATTTCATAATTTTCCGGAGCTCCACCAAAAATCCGAACATTTTTGGACCTTCCTTTCATCAAGTCCTAGTTCAAACCCATTTGAATTTCAAATGAGTTTGAATTTAAATCTTTCAATCATGCCCCTTTCTATTTTTCTTGGAACGAGCATATTTTTGTGAGTTCGGGAAAATTGTCTCCATGCGCAAATCCTTTCCCTAACCCTCTCTTTCCTTTTCTTCTCTTTTATTGTTTTCTGCTAAGAAAATATAAGAGAGAGAGAGAAGAGGGCCGCTTCCCCGCAGCCCATTTGACCCAAGGCTAAGCCGGCCCAAGGCCCAGCCACGCCCCCCTCTAACCCTAGCCCGACTCCCTCCTGTCGATCTCTCCCTCTCGTTCCCCTGTTAGCGCCGCCTCTCACACGCATCGAGCCAGGGACACGAGCTCCCTGCGCCCGATCCTCTCGCGGCCGCTCCCCTCGATCCCCTCGCCTCCCTCCTCTCGATCTCTCCCTCTCCCTCGCTCGTGCCCCCTTCCACAGAGAAAGAGAGAGGAGCGAGACCCCTCCTCCCGAGCGCGCCTCCCATGGCACATCTCGCGTCGCACCCCGTTCCATCAGCCCCGCGCCCGGCCTCTGCAACACCACCAGGATGGCCAACTCCGGCGGCCCTCCGTCGCCTGCGGTCGTGTCCCTCCCCTGCACCCGCATCCGTCGTCCTCCGCCGCCCGGACCTCTCCTGCACCCTCATCATCCCGGCCTTCCTCGCACTTCCTGATGCCAAGCGTCGCCGCTGCCGGACGCCCCGCGGCGTCGACTTGCCACCAGTGCCCGTGCCTCCTCCTCCCTCACCTGCGGCCTCCTCCTCGTCGCCCCGCGCCTCCCGGAGGGCCACCCTACGCGCGACCCCGTCTCCTTGTCTGCCCAGCGCCGCTGCCTCGCCAGCTCCTCCGCTGGATCTCGCCTCCGTCAGAGACGGCAGCAGCAATAGCTGCACCTTCGCTGTTGTGGCCATCCCCTGCTCGTCTTGTCGCCTGAAGACCCGTGTACCCGGAACGCCAAGACCCTTCCATGGATGCGTCAAGTACCCCTGCCTCCACAACCACCGAACCAGGAACGCCAAGTTCATCTACGAAAAACGTGTACCACTACCGTTGCCCCGAAGATGTTGGATTCGTCAAGTACCTCTCCGAAACGAACGAGTACAACTACTTCCGACGACGTCCCGTGAACGCCTACTTCCTCTACACTGCTCCGAATGCGAACCGTCTCGTTTGAACGCTTCGAAGGTATAACCCGAAACGACCGCCGTGGACCGAATGCATGTTGTCTGAGATGTACCATATGTTTGCATCGTGCCCGTTTGTTTCGTGCACGTTCCTCCTCGTTTGCCATGCCGTCGACCCGTGGGACACCCGGAATCCGGGATCACCCCACCATCCATGCACGCTCCCGTCACTTCCTTTTGCACCGGTATCCCCGTGGGCTATCGGAGAACCGATATGTTGTCGTGGCATCATTTTCGGATTCATCGTCGTGGCACCCTTTTCCTTTCCACCACGATGACAAATGCTTCATAACATGCTCATGTCAACATTTTCATAAAATTTGCATAAAACTTGTATATGTCATCCGCATCATGATAACAACATTTAAAATGTTTAAACTTGTTGTTGCATTAAATTGCTAAATGCATATGGGGATTTACCGGATTTGTTGTTTTTATATCCGGCCCCATTTAAATTGTTTAGATGGTATAGTTTATATTATGCTTCACCTCTTGCCATGTTTAACAACAGTTAATATTGTTGGGTAGCTTAAACGAGAGATAACTAAATAATTGATGTGGTGTTCCGTCAACATGCACCTCATTGCACATTGAGCTCCACTTAACTTGTAGTATTGTTTGTTGCACTTTGCCATGCCATGCCTCATTAAACCGGACATGCATCATACTTGTTTGTGCATCATGACTTGTTTATGCTTGTGTGTTTACTATGTTGTTTGTTTCTTTCCGGGTTGCTTCTCTCGTTAGCTTCGGTTTCGTTCCGGAGTTGTGAGGATTTGTTCGTCTACGACCGTTTGCCTTCTTCTTGGATTCGTTCTTCTTCCTTGCGGGATTTCAGGCAAGATGATCATACCCTCGAAATCACTACTATCTTTGCTATGCTAGTTTGCTCGCTCTTTTGCTTTGCCAATGCTACGATGCCTACCATTTGCTTGTCAGCCTCCCAAATTGCCATGTCAAACCTCTAACCCACCATGTCCTAGCAAACTGTTGATTGGCTATGTTACCGCTTTGCTCAGCCCCTCTTATAGCGTTGTTAGTTGCAGGTGAAGATTGAAGTTTGTTCCTTGTTGGAACATGGAGATGTTGTTCCTTGTTGGAACATGTTTACTTGTTGGGATATCACAATATATCTTATTTAATTAATGCATCTATATACTTGGTAAAGGGTGGAAGGCTCGGCCTTATGCCTGGTGTTTTGTTCCACTCTTGCCGCCCTAGTTTCCGTCATATCGGTGTTATGTTCCCGGATTTTGCGTCCCTTACGCGGTTGGGCTATAATGGGAACCCATTGACAGTTCGCCTTAAGTAAAGCTCTTCCAGCAATGCCCAACCTTGGTTTTACCATTTGCCACCTAGCCTTTTCTTTCCCTTGGGTTCTGCAGACTCAAGGGTCATCATTATTTTACCCCCCCGGGCCAGTGCTCCTCTGAGTGTTGGTCCAATCTGTCAGCTGCCGGTGGCCACCAGGGGCAACTCTGGGTTGGCCTACCCGTACCTTGGACAATCTGAGTGTGCCCTGAGAAAGAGATATGTGCAGCTCCTATCGGGATTTGTCGGCACATTCGGGCGGTGTTGCTGGTTTAGTTTTACCCTGTCGAAATGTCTTGTTGTACCGGGATACCGAGTCTGATCGGAACGTCTCGGGTGGAGGTCTATTCCTTCGTTGACCGTGAGAGCTTGTGATGGGCTAAGTTGGGACACCCCTGCAGGGTATTATCTTTCGAAAGCCGTGCCCGCGGTTATGGGCAGATGGGAATTTGTTAACGTCCGGTTGTAGAAAACCCGAAGTTGACCTTAATTAAAATACATCAACCGTGTGTGTAACCGTGATGGTCTCTTTTCGGCGGAGTCCGGGAAGTGAACACGGTGTTGGAGTTATGCTTGACGTAGGTTGCTATAGGATCACTTCTTGATCATACTTTTATCGACCGGGCTTTGCCCTCTCTTCTCGCTCTCTTTTGTGATTGTAGCCACCATATATGCTAGTCGCTTGCTGCAGCTCCACCTCATTACTCCATCCTTCCTATAAGCTTAAATAGTCTTGATCTCGCGGGTGCGAGATTGCTGAGTCCCCGTGGCTCACCAGATACTTCCAAAACCAGTTTGCAGGTGCCTATGTTACCGAGCAGGTGATACAACCAAGCTCAGGAGGAGCTCGATGAAGATCTTGTCCTTTGTGTTGTTTCCGTTCTAGTTGATCAGTAGTGGAGCCCAGTTGGGGTCGATCGGGGACCTTTGTCGCATTTGGGGTTCTTCTTTTATTTTGGTTCCGTAGTCGGACCTTGATTGTATCTGGATGATGTAATGCTTTATTCATGTAATTGTGTGAAGTGGCGATTGTAAGCCAACTATGTATCTCTTTCCCTTATGTATTACATGGGTTGTGTGAAGATTACCTCACTTGCGACATTGCTTTCAATGCGGTTATGCCTCTAAGTCGTGCTTCGACACGTGGGAGATATAGCCGCATCGAGGGTGTTACATGACCCTTGGGCAGGCCTACCCAAGGGAAAGAAAAGGCTAGGTGGCAAATGGTAAAACCAATGGTGGGCCTTGCTGCAAGAGTTTTATTCAAGGCGAACTGTCAAGGGGTTCCCATTATAACCCAACCGTGCAAGGAACGCAAAATCCGGGAACATAACACCGATATGATGGAAACTAGGGCGGCAAGAGTGGAACAAAACACCAGGCATAAGGCCGAGCCTTCCACCCTTTACCAAGTATATAGATGCATTAATTAAATAAGAGATATTGTGATATCCCAACAAGTAAAACATGTTCCAACAAGGAACAACATCTCCATGTTCCAACAAGGAACAAACTTCAATGTTCACCTGCAACTAACAACGCTATAAGAGGGGATGAGCAAAGCGGTAACATAGCCAAACAACGGTTTGCTAGGACAAGGTGGGTTAGAGGTTTGGTTTAACAATATGGGAGTCATGATAAGCAAGTGGTAGGTATCGCAGCATAGGCATAGCAAAAGAGCGAGCAGCTAGCAAGCAAAGATAGAAGTGATTTCGAGGGTATGGTCATGTTGCCTGAAATCCCGCAAGGAACAAGAACGAGTCCATGAAGAAGACAAATGGACATAGTAGAACGGGTCCTCACAAACGCGACGTTACCGGAACCAACCCGAAGAAGCAACAACGGAAAGAAGCGCACAACATGGTAAACAACCAACACATGAACATGGTATGATATGCGGGATGCGGTATGCAATGCATATACATGATTTGGGAAAGGAATTATTGGACCTGGCCTCAACTTGGAAATCCAAGAGTGCCATTGGAAAAGTGAGGTGATTTCGGTTGAAATCGATATAAAGATCACCGGAATCGAATGCATGGTTTGGAAACGGCAAGCAAAACAAATATGGCACCGGTCTGCGATTAACAGCAAGTAGCCATCTAAATGCATCAAGATAAATAAGCTACAGCACTCAAACATGGCAACAAAATACATGGTAGGGATCCACTTAAGATGCTTGACAAAAGATGAACACTGAGATACGGCTAATTCAGCCATTAACAAGTTCAAACAAGTATGGCAAAAGTGCAAATGATAACAGGTTTCAGACTTGGTGAAATTAACACAAGTCTGGAATTTATCAGCAGGAAGGAATCTTTAGAGCATGAAAACTACATGCTACAGGAACATATCATGGAAAATCAAGGCATGTCATGAAGCTACTCAAAGCACTTAACAAAAGTCCCTTAGTGACCTTGAGCCAAAAGGGATCAGAAAATACAATTGCAAGCATGTGAACATAGCAAAAACATAAACAGATTCAGACTTAGTGAAAAACTGGAGCATGCAAATCAGTTAACAAGTAGGCATGTAGAGCTCAGGAGCATAGCATGCACACATTAATCATGGCAAAAATGACAAAATGCCATTTGCTGAAACAGATCTGACAAATTACTCACATAGCCCTCTTCCAATGACATTTCGGGCGTCAAGATGAGCTCAAATGAAAATGATGCAATGAGGTGAAATGATGTACTCGTCGAGACGAACATTTTGATATGCTACACGTACAAATCAGAGCTACGGATGCAGAGTTACGGCATGTCAAAGATCGCATAAAAATTAGGGTTAGTTAGGCAAAAGTCAACCGTGCTCTAGATCCAGATCGGGATCTCGCCGGGCACTGTAGCAGCACGCACTCCGAGGCTCGCCGGAGTTCATGGCGACGGCGGTCGGACTTCGTGGTGGCCGGAGGGACTTGTCGGGGAGGGAGAGGCCGGCCGGGCGTGGTCAAGGAGGAGGAGGCCGGCCGGACGGAGGACGGCGGCGTGCTCCTCCACGGCAGCGACGATGTGAAGAACCGGTGACCGAGGCGGCGGGGCAGGGCGCCGGTGGAGAGCGGGGGTGGCGGCGCCGGCGCGAGGTGGCGGCGGCGCGCGGTGGCCGGCGACCAAGCAGGCAGCAACGGTGAGGCGGCGCTCACGGCAGGTGAGCACCTGCGGGCGACGGCAGCGGTGACCGGGCCCGCGCGGGCCGGATCTGGGCCCCGCGGGCCGCGCGGCGGGGGGGGGGAGAGGGCGTGGCGCGGGCTGATGTCGCGCGCTCCGGTTGGCCGGGAGCGGTCGCCGGGATGACGTGGCAGCACCGGATTGGCTGGAGTGATGTGGCCGGCAGCGGTGGACGCGTCCGGCACGGGCAGACATGTCCGGCGGCGCGGAGGGATTGGATCTAGGGTTTGTACTGCGCGAAATTTTGGGGGAGGCCACATATTTATAGGTAGAGGAAGCTAGGAGAGTCCAAATGAGGTGCGGTTTGCGGCCACGCGATTGTGATCGAACGGCCGAGATGATGGAGAGGTCTTATGTGGCTTTTGGGCCACTTTGGAAGGGTGTTGGGCTGCAACACACACGAGGCCTTTTCGGTCCCTCGGTTAACCGTTGGAGTATCAAACGAAGTCCAAATGATACAATACCTGACAGGCGGTCTACCGGTAGTAAACCAAGGCCGCATGACAAGTCTTGGTCCAAACCGAAAATGTTTAACACCCACACACGAAAAGAGGTAGAAAGGGGCACCGGGTGACATAGGAGCGCCGGATAGCAAAACGGACAACGGGGAAAATGCTCGGATGCATGAGATGAACATGTATGCAAATGAAATGCACATGATGACATGATATGCAATGCATGACACGCAAGCAATGACAAGGCAACAACAGCGAATAACTGGAGGACACCTGGCACATCGGTCTCGGGGCGTTACACCGACTGGGCCGGCGGGGTCGAGGCCCAGTGAGGAAAAGGGGGGGGGGGGTCAGGGGCTTCTTCTCTCTCTCTCTCACCTCTTCTTTTTCTTTTAGTTTTTTTTCTTTTGAAAACTTTTCTGTTTTCTAAAACTTTTCTGAACCAAAACAGTTTTAGAAATTATAAAACTTACACCTAAAATATCATCATGTTTTAGGCTACTGCCACAATTAGTTTAGCACTTAAATAAAACAGGTTAGCATTTTTACAAATTAAAAAGCATTTAAACAAAAGTTATAAGCATTGTTTTAGCTAATTTAGTGCACTTAATCACTTTGTGAAAATGTTGGTTCACTACCAATATTAGTTATGGGATTATTTGGCACAAGATGAACATTTTAGATTTCATGTCTGACAAATATGATTTTTTTTACTTTAGATTGGATTTGAATTTGAATGGTGATTTGGATCAAGTGAAGATTAGCAACAGTTGATGACATGGCACCATTAACAGGGGATTACTATAGCATGACACTGGGGGTGTTACAGTCTTCCTTGGCTATAGATCTCTTCATAAAGGTTACAAATGTCTTCATGTTCCCACAAATCGTGTCTATATATCTCGGGACGTCGTGTTTGATGAGCATGTTTTTCCCTTTGCCAAACTTCCTGTGTCCACTGCTGAACCACCATCTATGCATTCATCCTCTGTTGCCTCTGACCAATTTGATGATGTTGCATATTCTCCTATATTGTTGCCTAACCATGATGCAGGCACGGGACGTGGGACTCGTTTGAAAATTTTGGAGGCGTCATCGCCTCCCTCGTCGCTCTCGCCAGCGGCTCACGACGATCAGGGTGCGCCCCTACATGGCCTCGGTCCTCGTGCCCATGCACGTTCGACTGATCACCCAGCGATGCCGTGCATCTCAGCGCCCCAGGCCTCTGGGCCGGTGCCTCTGGTCTCTGGGCCGCCTGTGTCGGCGCCTTTGGCTCCTGGGTCGTCGGCCTCGGCGCCCTTGCCGACCGTCTCGGTGCCCCCGGTGCCTCCGTTGCTCATCTCGGCGCCTCTGGCCTCTGGGCCGGCCTCGCCACTTCGGCTTGTCACGCCGGTCTCGTCGGCCCCTCGGCTTGCCACGCCGGTCTCGCCTGGGTCGAGCTCACCCAGCTCCGACGCGCTCTCGCCTGTGCTGGCTGAGGCATCTCCGTCACTGGCCGGGCGTCTCAATCGTCGTCGTCGCCGTCACCATCGTCGTCGTCGCTGTCGTCGCTCAGTCCAGTATCGACGGAGCCCTCTCCGGCTCCTGTGGCTCCCGTGGCTCCTCAACGACCACATACGCGGAGCCGCAGTGGTGTTTTTTAGCCCAAACAGCGCCATGATGGTATTGTTGCTTGGTTGGATGCATGTCTGGCTGCTGCTCATGCGGATCCGGCCTCTGAGCCTGTACGTATCAAGCTGCTCTGAGTATACCTCATTGGAGAGAGGCCATGGAGCAGGAGTATCATGCTCTTCTTCGTAACAAGACATGGACTCTTGTCCCGCCACCACCCCGTGTTAATGTCATCGACTCTAAATGGGTTTTCAAAGTGAAGAAGCATTCTGATGGGTCTATTGAGCGCTACAAGGCGCGACTGGTTGCCCGAGGTTTTCGGCAGCGTTATGGTCTTGACTATGAAGACACCTTCAGTCCAGTGGTTAAACCTACTACTATCAGGCTTCTTCTCTCTCTTGTAGTTACTCGGGGTTGGTCTCTTAGTCAGCTTGTGTGCAGAATGCTTTCCTCCATGGTGTACTGGAGGAGGAGGTCTATATGCGGCAGCCCCCTGGTTTCTCTGATCCTGATCATCCTGATTATTTGTGTCGTCTCACCAAAGCACTCTATGGTCTGAAGCAGGCTCCTCGTGCTTGGCATGCTCGTCTTGCGACAACTCTTCATGCTCATGGTTTTGCATCATCGGCCGCTAACTCTTCATTATTTCTTCTACAAAGGCCCGAAGTTACTATGTATCTGCTGGTCTATGTGGATGATATTATACTTGTCAGTTCCTCTCCGTTGGCTGCTGTTGCTCTTGTTCGGTCTCTTGGTGCTGACTTTGCGGTCAAAGACCTTGGGAAGCTTCACTACTTCCTTGGCATGGAAGTTGCTTCTGGTTCTGATGGTCTTGTTATGATGCAGAAGAAGTACGCTTTGGATTTATTGCAACGGGCTGGGATGCTTAAGTGCAAACCGACTACTACACCTATGTCTACCACTGACAAGATCACTGCTGTAGATGGTGAGCTTCTAACTTCTGCTGATGCAACACAGTATAGGAGTATTGTTGGTGGGCTTCAGTACTTGACGATCACACATCCAGATATTTCCTTTGCTGTCAACAGAGTATGTCAGTATCTTCAGGCACCTCGAGACACTCATTGGTCTGCGGTTAAGCGCATTTTGCGCTATATTCGCTTCACGTTGTCCTATGGTTTGCACATTCAACCAAACCCCTCTGGGGTCATCTCGACTTATTCTGATGCGGACTGGGCTGGCAGTCCGGATGGCTGGCGATCCACGGGGGGCTATATTGTGTTCTTTGGTTCTATCTTGATCGCCTGGAGTGCTCGGAAACAAGCTACTGTTTCGCGTAGCAGTACTGAAGCTGAGTATAAGGCTGTGGCTAATGCAACTGTAGAAATTATCTGGATACAGTCTTTGCTTCAGGAATTGGGTATATCTCAATCACAGTCTCCTATTCTTTAGTGTGACAACATCAGTGCTACATACCTGTCTGCTAATCCGGTATTTCATGCCCGAACGAAACACATTGAAGTTGACTATCATTTTGTACGGGAACGTGTATCTCAGAAGCAACTATAGATCAAGTTCATCTCTTCCAAGGATCAACTTGTAGACATCTTCACCAAGCCATTGCCTCTATCACAGTTCGAGACTTGTCGGTGCAATCTTACCCTTCTAGATTCTTTAGGAAGTGGCTAAGATTGAGGGAGGGTATTAGATTGTATAGTTCCCATATATGTGTACGTATGATGTAACGTTGTACCCCTTCATTATATATATGTGATAGGACACCCCTAGAGGGTCGTGCCGGTTCCCCCAAAACCTATTGTCTTACAGGAGGAATGATATTGGGCTTGAGAAGTAAGCAAGGAACATGGCATAAAATTCCTATGGTTCCTCTGTCTCGATCTTGCACCACTATCATATCCATCAATCAATTACATAGTCATTTACTATGGTCTTTCTTCCTCCATTCACTGAAGCAAATGGAGCCTTTCCCTCCTCGAGTCAGCAAGCCAACTCCAGCGTTTTACCCTCGTATCACTAGCGCAACACGAGCCATTCAAGAAAAGTATTAGAACTGAAGAGAAATCCTTCTCTATAAAAACTCTTTTATGTTCTTGATATTGATGGACTTACAAGAATGAAGACATGTAGCACACCTTTTCTCTCAATTCAAGTTCACATTCAATAAGTTATGGATATCGAAAGACCTGCCAAAGACACAGTTCCATGCATCCCCTCTCGACGATAAAAACACCAGCAGAACGGCAATATGACGCGACAAACCTTATTCCTCGCAAAGTCCTAATTTAAGCATAAAGAGCACCAATAATCCAATAACCACAGTTGTAGATTGCATGCCATATGACACACTTTTAGTTTTAACTTAGTGGAACTTTTACTAGAGCCACAATTTTTTAATGAGGAGTTTGCATATTAACTGAAATAAGATGGGTGCTATTTCCATCTCCTTAGTTGGTCAGTGACTCTTCACTTTTGAATGATAATAAAGCTTAAACTTTAATGAACTAGAGTTCCAAATCAATATTTTTTTCTTTTACCCCATATAATTCTAAGTTACTATACAAGGAAAACTGAAAGCTTTTAACCAATACTAGTTTCTACTAATCTAGCTCCTTATAAAGTGAAGCATTTCCCCCCTTCCATGTGCGGCCAGGGCAAACTTTTCCCACTAGGCTACGTCAGACAGCCCGTGGATTCGCCTCCCCTCCATCTACCGCTTTGGCGGCCAGTGGCAGGGAGGGGAATCCTGATGCCTACACTTCAGCTAGTAGTTTGGTTAGGGTTTTTTAGTCCTCGCGGGTGCGACGCTGGCAGATGGCGATGCTTCTTCTTCAAGTTTGTCTTCCAGGCCGCGATCCTCATTGAGTTCGTCCATCTCTACGTGGCCGATGGAGCTTCGGCATTGATTCCTTGGGACTGTGAGGTTATTGTCAGGTGCTTCAGATGTATTCAGTGGTCCATCCGCGATGAGTGCGGCTCCAGGGCGCTGCTCGTTAGAGGCATGTGCACGAAGACTTTATGGATGTCATCGACAAGGTCAAAACGGCTCCAGTAGATGAGCAGTGATAGTGACACGTCCAAGGCTCATCCTGGCAGGGGTGGTGGTCATTTGGTGGTCTAGGGACCTCAATGTAATTTTATATTATGTTTGAAGCGATTTGTACTTCTGGTGAATTTTTATAATAGATCTGGATCCTTTCTGAAAAATCAATAGTCTCTACAAATCAATATTAATATGTGATGATATAGCTTTTGTCTTCATGTCGCTCGCGTCGGTCCCAAGGTTAGGTTTGAGGCCGATTGTTTGACGATCGAGGTATCATATCCGATAGGCTGCACGACAACCAAGCTATCATGGAGAACTAACACGACGACCCTCGATAAATTTTCCAAAGTGCCATAGGTAGCTGCAGGCTATGCCCTAGGTGGACCACAACAATAATGTTGAAGCATAATGTTGGAACTCACTAAATGTCTATTGACGCGATCATAGACACTGAATCACTCATGAAGGGGTACATCTTGCAAAGATCAGTCCCGCCTCCTCTGATTGCGACAAGAGGGGCACCACATGTGCGACACTTTTGCAACGAGGGAGTTTTGGTTGAATTTATCTCCACGCACTGTCATGGGTGAGTTTGTTTGTGCTCATTTTTGTAGATTCATTTTCTCGAAATGTTTTATCTCTTGAATCGTGCATCCAAATCATGAATCATTTTCACCATTGCATTTCTCGTGTCGATATTTTTTGAAACTAGATGTCATGTTGATAGGTTTCGACAAACCTTTTTTCCAGCCAAATTTGTGCTTCCAACTTGTAATAATTTGTGCTTCCAACATGTACTAGCCCATACTTCTAAGTAAACTAACTTGTGCTTTCGTTGGTGTGTGGTTCACTTATTTGGGCAAGCACAATTCAATTTACACACGAGCAGTGCTTCACGTGCGAACTGAAAAAACTGGAAACCAAAAAAAATTGAGACAAGCAAACTAAAAGAATAGAAACCATGGAAAAGGTAAAAACTAGGAAAAAACAAAAAAGGATCCACGAACCAGAAAAACCAGGAAACAAAAAATCGAAAACAAAAACAACCATGGAAGCACAACTGCTTCACTTTTTGGGGGAAGCGGAATTATGCTTCACGCGAAAAGCACACCCTACTACGAGACATAAGTTGAAAAAGACGTAGAATTAAGAAAAAAACAGAAAAATCGGCTAAAAACAAATTTTAAAAACCTAGAAAATACCAAGCAAAATCTTAAAAAAACATGCAAAAAAATTGTACTCACGGGATTGCGGCCAGCGCACGATACATGGCGGTGGTTGGGCACACCACTTGCTGTGCTCACAACCCATCGAACTGCCGACTTTGGGAGCCTCCCAATGGGCACCTGCTGATTTTGTGCTCCCATCATAGGCATTCTTAATTGTTCTTTCATGGCTAGGTGTCATGGGTTATATTTGAATGGAGTCGGATTTCATACTTTGTCTAATTATATGCGATAATCACATTAACGTGTGGGAGAAGGGCGGCCAACCAGCATGGCCACGTGGCGTATGCTAGTTGGACATGGCAAGACACTTTTTGAGTTTTTTTAGATTATTTCTGGAAGAAGAAAGTGAGACCTTTTTCTTTTGAGAATTTTTTTTAGATTAGTTTTAGAAAATGGGAGTGAGACTTTTCCATTTTTCTTTTTGAGATTTTTTTAGGCTTTTCCTTTTTCTTTTTGAGATGGATGTGATGTCCACGTGTTGCCAGAAAGTTTTTTTTTCTAATTGTGAGATGAAGGTAAGGTTTTTTCCCTTTTCTTCTTTAAGAGGGAGAAATACACATAGAGCTTCCTCTCAAGAGGCCCGCAATGGCAGGCCCTAACCACTAGTTCAATACAATTATCCATTCTAAAAACAATTGGAATTAACAGACAGTGATATGCAATACTAGTCTTTGCTGAAATGTGTTGGTCCCCCCTCGCCCCCGCCCCGGGGCTCAATGCATGTCTTCGTGGGAGTTTGGATTTTTTGTGTGCCCTCGCATGACAAATATGATGCACCGGCCCTCGGGCTAAGGTGGTTTTGTTATAAGAGATGTGGGTTGATATGGGCAACCCTTGTGATGACATGGATTATGCCTTGTTCTATGCCTCCACAATCATCACTATTGGCAATGGTGTGCACATGCCTTTTGGGAAACCCAAAGACATTGCACCCCAATTAACGAGGCTTATACAAGAAAAAGTCGGAAGGTTTGGGAAGCCTTGAAGGACGATGCTTGGGTTTCCAAGATCAAAATGACGCCAAGCTTCTATCTCGCGCACTTTCATGAATTCATGAGCATTGGGTCATTTTGCGGGGCTTCCACCTCGGTGAGCCAAGGATGACATAGTGTGGTAACACAACAATAGTGAAAAGTACTTAGAGGAGTCCGCTTACAAGGCCCAATTCCTTGGTACTATTAAACGTGGATGGCCGAGCAGTGGCCTATGCCCTTTATGTAAGCAGGTATATGAACCGGTTGATAACCTCTTCTTCAAGTGTCGATTCACGATAAGGCTTTGGTTCATGATCAACGAGTGGATACAAATTGAGTGCATTGATACTTCCATGTGACACTTGTTGCAATCCGCTAAGGAATGGTGGGTTGGCTTATCCGACACTACCATCCCAAACTGCAAGCGAAGGCCTTGCTCACTATGCTCACATCTTGGTCCATTTCTAATGGAAGAAACGCATATGTCTTCCACCACAGAGAGCCCTCACATGCTCCTTCTACATAACATCAAGAAATAGGTGACACTTTGGGTGAACGCTGGTGCTAAGAAATTAGGAACAATCATGCGAGAAGAGTAATGACTTCTTTTTCTAACTTGGGGACTGGGGTGTGTTATAACACAAACAATCAAACTCCAATCTCTTCTTAATTAATGGATGAGGCAAATCTTTTGCCTCCATTTTAAATAAATAAAAATAATGTGGAAAGCTCAGAGTAATAGTATGTGGTCAAAGCAACCCCTTTTCCCCTCGACGCTGGCTATCTTTAGATGGCTTTGCTATAGGCTGTGACCCCAAGCAAAGAGCCTTTTGAATATTAGTATTACTTATTGGAACAAGACTATTTGTTGAGCCTTGTGGAGTACTCAACTGCACATCCTTTATTGTACCTGGTCCATTTCAAATTACCAACAATATTGAGTTTCTTTAAGACAAGTCTTTGACCAACAATTGTACTATATATTATGATGTAATTTTTCTAATTCAAAATCATAACCACAAGTAAGTACCTTGAGATACGAATTCGATGACATTAACTTTATGTCACATAAAGTACATGCTAATAGAGTAATTATTAGTCAAGCGCTTGTCCTAGCGAGAGTAATATGTTTGGCAGTTTGAAATAGAGAAAGTATACTACAAGAACAGGCAAAAACGGGTATTCCTCCCATGCACCAGAGTGAGCTCAACCGGTAGATATGATATCCGAGGTCATCTGAGGAGCCCTAGACCTTATCATAATTATGAGGCTCCTATAGGTTTGTTTTGAAAATTTGCTGAAGCTCATATGATGACCATTGGATCTTAGATCCAACGCTAGCATGGGACCATGTGAAGCCCGTAGCACCTGCTATCCCCCCCCCCCCCCCCCCCCTCTACAAGAACAACTTTCACAATTTATTTACTTTTTTTTATCAGGATTATTCGTGATTGTTGACTCCTCCAAATGTAAGTCTTCGGTACGTACGAGAAGTCCAATGGTACCAGTAAAAGTTGTCCACCCACCAATTTGTGAGCGATTAATAGCTGAGTAACTTTAGCTTACCTACCGTCAATATAATTCGCGAGAAGAAAGAGTCTGGTTTTCCCCTTTTTGACATAATAAAGAAGAGTCCGGGTTAAATGGTTTTGTATATGTTTTTCTCATAGACAATATCATAGATTCAACATGAGTGGGTGCCCTTTCCACACACAAAAAAGCACGAGTTGCTGTTGGATACATGTAATAAGTATGGATGTTGGAGTACTTGGCAACAAAGATTGTCCTAGCTTTGCTTGTTGAGAAATATTCAAGCATGCATGGGAGTCTCATGGGGCTTTCATACCTCGAGTTCCTTCCTTCCACTTGGAACAAGCAGCTCTAGTAGACAGATCCGGGCCATTTCAGTCCCCACGAATTAGTTTCTGGTCCATGCATTCTAGACGGTGGGTCAATCTTCCTCAAGCGAGCGCGGTCTAACTCCGTGACGGTGACGGTAAAAGCACGGTGCTCGGTCTCTTTTTTTTTTTTGAGCATCACGGTGCTCGGTCTCTTCACCCCCTGCAACGTGCAAATTACTGCGGTGTCTTTCCTCTTTTCTCCGCGAGAATCGATCGAGTTTCCCTGGAAGAAGCAGTTCGGGACGTTCAGACCCACCGACTCGATCGGGAAACAAACACGTACGTACACCGCGAGTAACTTCACATAGTGCAGTTGACACATCCCCGCATTGAATAAATCAAATTCAATACCGGTCAACTCGTGACTTTGACCAGTACTAATGTTTTTGAACGAATATTATCTGTGTTCATAACGTGGAGGCACTGTTAACCTTTGGCTCATTCTCAGTCTCGCCCCGGTAACTTTTTTGAAAACTTCAGGTCCTAAAATTGCGTAAGGATAATAAACCTAAGATTACACCGGCGAGGTAGTAATAAGGTAAATGCGTGACTCAAATTTAAGAAGAAGAAAAATCAGATAGCTTTTGTTTTGCGAATTGTGATTAAAAAAAACCATCAGATAACTTTGTGAATCAGCATTCATGAGTATATATAGTAGTGATGCCGGTTGTATTTGCAGGAGTAGCTTAATTGCCAGTTGTGTTCTGACTGGCAGGGCAATGCAGGTACGTGTCAGGTTCCTGTGATCTTGACATGGAACCCGAGAGAGACCGTTCCTTTTCCAATCCACCGATGAAACGAAGAAATGCTAAACAAAATGCAGCAAGCTTGCCAGTGACGAGACCATCGGAATTTTAGTTTTTTTTTAAAGTTGACCGTGGGGAGAACGTAAGCATGCGCGTTGGACACAGCTAAGGTTCAGGACAGTGACGGTCTCCTCCCTTCCTAGAACCACACCGTCAAGAACCAAAATTCTACGTGCAGGCTAGTATAAATAGACGGCCATCTCCCGCTAGTTTCATGCACCGATCGACCTCCTCGAAAATCGTAGGCTCTTCTCGAGCGCAGCAGGCGAACAGACGCGACGACCTGTACTTCTGACTTGTGCATGCATATGAGGGCCATTAGCGCGGCAGCGAGCGGCAATGGCAAAGCCAAGGTGGTCATTGTGATGGGCGCCACGGCCACCGGCAAGTCCAAGCTGGCCGTGGACCTCGCGCTGCGGTTCGGCGGCGAGGTCGTCAACTCGGACAAGATCCAGGTCCACGACGGCCTGCCCGTGGTCACCAACAAGGCCACCGTCCGCGAGCAAGCCGGGGTGCCGCACCACATGATCGGCGGGGTGCACCCCAACGCCGACTACGCCGCGGCGGAGTTTCGGCGCGACGCCACGCGCGCCGTGGAGTCGGTCCTCGCGAGGGGCCGCCTGCCCATCATCGCCGGCGGGTCCAACAGCTACCTCGAGGCGCTGCTGGACGGCGAGCCGGGGTTCCGCCGGCGGTACGACTGCTGCTTCCTCTGGGTGGACGCCGACACGTCGGTGCTGGAGCGGTACGTCGGCGACCGCGTCGACTGCATGGTGGAGCAAGGGCTCGTCGGCGAGGTGCGGGAGTTTTACCGGGCGGACGCGGACTACTCCCGTGGGATCAGGAGGGCCATTGGCGTGCCGGAGATGGACACCTACTTCCGGCAGGAGGCGGCAGGGGCGCTGGAGGGAGACGAGGAACGACGGGCCGGGCTCCTTGAGGCCGCCGTCGGCGAGATCAAGGAGAACACATGCAGGCTGGTGTGCAGTCAGCTCCGGAAGGTCCACCGCCTGCGATGCCTGCCTGGGTGGAGCATCCGCCGCCTCGATGTCACCAGGGTGCTTTCGCTCAAGGTCGGGAAGGCGACGGACCAAGAGGCGGAGCGCACCCTGTGGGAGGCGGATGTCGTCGGGCCTGCCGCGTGCGTCGTTGACATGTTTATTCGCTCTCCTGGAGGGATGGTGGCGGATGTGAGCACGGATGGGAAGGAGCTAAGCACGGGGGCCAAGCATGCAGCCGTCGCCGGAATCGTCGAAGCGGCCGACAGGTGTGGTCTGCAGCTACTCGAGACTGGGCCGACGTCTCGTGGGTTTCATCCAAGGAAAGCGGCCGCAGCAGTTTGAGTTTCGAGACTCTCATCAACTTAACCGTACCACCCCTAAAAAAATCAACTTAACCATACCATATATCCATTTATTTAGTATCAGCTTGTGATCTATAATCATTTTATTGATTTATTTTATCTAGTTGTGCTCTTCTATCCATTAAGTTATAGAAAAGCCTAATGCATTGTATACTGCACACTACTAGACTGGAGTAGATGACACCCATGCGCTAATTATTTGCAATGTATTTCAGTGGTTGTATGAATATGAATATTTAGATTAATAATATGTGTGAAGATTTTTCTAATGCATAGTTGAGTGTTGAGAGGAATATGTTAATGGGATCACTTATTAAGAAATATATTTAGATACATGTCAACTAGTGGTCTCTATCTTAATATATGTATGTCTGATGCTTTTGGACGTGCTATAAACATTAAGTCATAGATTATGCCATGGAAGACCGACAATAGAGGAAATACCATCGAGGTAGAGTCACTCTCGTATGTAACCGCTAGCCCACCTTTAGATGAACGTCCTATGCCGCATGTGTGAAAGACCGAGGATATCATCTTGAACAGGGATGAGGATACTAGGGATTGCAAGATTATCCGATATTCAACCAGTTGTACATGGGTTTGGAGGTCATTTTATACCCATATATATTTTGTCGGTAGATACCCGCGAACCGGATATTCATGGATATCCAACCCGTTGGGCAATGGTTTTGAGGTCATTCCTGCCCATGAATTTTCCTAAGTGGATATCCTCGGACTCATGGGGTTGGCATGGATTCGAAAATGCTCTCGTGATAGCCATATATATGACGGGAGGTCCTAACATCGAATGACCTAAGTCATATAAGCAAATCCCAGTTCCAAAGCCCAATGGCCGAGAGATGAATATGTGCTTCGGCTATGCGTGCAAGCGTAAGTAACTAAATATATGTATTGTGATATGTGACTTTCCATGTGTTGTTGTTGACATGTGGGAACTTTCGCAGAGAGCAATGGACATGCATGTGAATATGGATTTGAAGGAGCTCAACTTATACAAACTCTCTCCATTGTTATCCCAACGATAACTCGAGACAAGTTGGTGGATTATCAATTTCAAGCTACGAGTTCATTAAGAACAGCCCAACGTGCAACTCTACAAAGATCTTGTGGAAAATCGGCCAACGATGATGAGCCCACCAAGCTTGGCTTCAGCTGAGCGAAAGAACGGTGGCCTTCCTTGAACCCGAGTGTCGGCGACCTTCCTGCTCTACTGATCCACACTGCTGGTGGCACCCGCAAACGTGCCAGCTTTGTGGTCATTTCGGTGGGGCGGAGCTGGTGACGTCGTCCTCGTCTCGCTCTTGTCGTAGACTTCATCCGCCACCTCGTCGATCTTCTTGAAGGCGGCTTCTAGCTCAGTCTGGTGGAGGTTGTACCCCCAGAGCTCATGGCAGATGTCGCGGGCGGTGCGATAGGAGTCGACCAATGCCTCCTGCTCGGCCAGGTCCACGTCCGGCGCGATGGCTGTGCCGGTGGCGAGTTGCTCCGCTGTGAACATGTGCTCGTCGAGGAGCCGGAGGTTGTACTCCTGGTCGGTCTGCGTCTGCCGAAACGTGGCCTCCCGCTCGGCCAACACCATTTGGGTGTAGTGAGCACATGCCTCGCCCTTGGTGATGCCGGCATGGACCGATGAGGAGGGTGGCGCTGACTCGTCGGCGGCCGCGTCATCCATTGGGACGTCCACAACGCTGGCCTCCGTCTGCCTGCCTGCTTATAGCAATGACGGCGATCTACGTCTTCTGCTCAGATGAGAGATTGTCTCAAATGGCTTTGGAGCTCAAGGGGGCCATGACGAGCATGGCGTGGAGAGGAGAGACAGAGCGTAGAAGGATGGATGTGGCTATGGCATAGGCTGGAGTTTAAATAGTGGCCGGATGACAGGGAAAGTGGTGAGATGGTTAATGGTGGGCGGCAGCCGGACGAACGGGCGACACTGGAGTAGATTTGTCGGCAACCGCACATGTTTAATGTAGGGAGGTGGAACGATAGGTTGTCGTTTGAACGTGGATGAGTCGCGTGCACGGGAAGCGACGTGAGATGTCGCATTGGCTCTGGATGGGTATGAATACGACATTGACGCTCTGGAGCGGCGTTGATGCTTCGTTCGGGAACGCATGCAGAGCGGGACGATTTTTTGGGTGGTTCAAGGCGGTCAGAAGCAAGCGTGGCGATGATCTAGACGCTTTGGGTGGGCCAGGGCAGTCATAAACAGGTCCGGAAGCGGCCCGGACGCCCGCAAAGCCCCAGTTTGTTTTGGATTTCTGAGAAAAATAACATTTAAACGGGTCAAAGGACCGTTGCAAATTCATATTGGATGATAAAATGCGTCCGGACAACACGGTCTGACACTTGAGGACGGTTCAAGGGGTCCGGCATTGGAGATGCGCTAAGCAGTTCTTTCGGGTCGAGACAGCCAGCGTGGGCATCCGGATAAGATTTGTCAGGCAATAAGCTTTTTCCCTTTCCCCGAGATGCTTAGTGTGCAATGATGAGAACGATATGAATCTCTCTGATAAGCATGATTTGTACGCAGTGTGATAATTAGCCTTTTACAAAAGCATGCGGTCCAATGATGTGTCCCCCGGGACCGTGGCCACATTCCTCGCTCATGTCATGTCCCCCCGGTCCCGATCACTGCTCGCTAGTCGTTATTTACAAGTAGCGCCGACGAGGCGGTGATTATCTCTAGTGACTACGCTTACGCGTAGAAATGCAAACGTGCGACAATGCCAACTGCGATGCCTTTGTATTTTTATCTAAGTTTGACCATATATTTAATTAAATAAAAATATATACTATCCAAAGTATATTGTTGGATTTGCATTTGAAAGAGATTTTTTTGTGACATATAGTTTATATTTTACTAGTTAAATTTATGATCAAATTTTGACACAAATTGAAAAGGCGCCTAATAAACCCGGACAAAGGAAGTACTACTACAAAACTCAAAAACTAAATCGTGCTACAGGACCTGTCCAAACTTTGGATCATGGTTTGAGACCATCTACGTACGTACGAATGTTTAGCTCGTGAATTATGTTGCTGAGCCTGTCGACATATAACAAGGCAGTGCATGAACATCCGTCGAATCATTGGGCAGGATGGCCCTCCCTGTGCTAGCTACAGCACCACAATGGTGGACCTAGAATCCCCCTTTTGGGATCTCTAATCGTTCCCTCTCGAGGTCGACGGAGACAGCACCACAGGAGCCTTGCTCCGGTGCACCCCCTAACTCAATTTTCTAGAGATATTCTTGACCCTTGCCATCTTTTTTTTTCTCCGGCCCGCCGCTGCCCATATCCAAGCCCCGTATAACCCGTATGACCCATACGTATGTATACGGTGACATTCCGAAAAAAAAAGGATGACACGACCCCACGACCAGGTAGGACCTGCCGACGGCCGATCCATCAATCACGCAGCTCAATCAATCATGCAGCTCCATCATTCACGCAGCTCCTCCATCATTCTGGTGAGGTTCTTTAGGAATATTGGCGGCGGCGATCTTATCGCCCGCGATCTTGTCCGAGAGCGCGCGTGGCACCGTCGTCAACCTCCAGCGCTCGCAGGTACCGCATCTCGTTTCCCCACGTTTGTCTCGCTCGCGGCAGCATCAAACGAACTGCCGTTGTTTTCGTCGTAGTGGTTAACCTAGCGGGGCGGGTAACCTAGCTTTTTGGCGGTCCATGCCATCGCAGATCTTGTTCTGGTACTGTTGCTCGTCGTGATATACACAGTGATCACGCGGGCTAAAGTGGGTTTCTTCTTTCTAGGGTTAACCTAGCGTCGGTTGCCGTCGGTTGTGTGCACGACGGCTCCGTTATTTGATGCGGCTGCTTAACTAGGTATCCGGCGATCCAAAGTAATCACGACTGGTGTCGTGGGCTAGGAATCCGGCAGCGCATGTTATCACGGGTAGCGCTGCTTCTCGCGATCCAAAGTGATCACGTACTGGATTCGTGGGACGTACCTTAACGCCGCTCGGTGTGGAGAGGGGGGGATCCATGGGCAATCAGAGGTCGTTGGCGTCGGTTGTGTGCACGATCTGAACGCCCTCGGTTGGGGCGCTCTCCGGTTGGGGTAGTTTATTTAACATCCGTGATCATGCGCTAGGTGTTGTATATGTCAGCATTGATAATGTTTGCACATGTGGTGATACATATTAATTCTTGTAGGAAATGGCGGACGATGAGTTAACTGGTATGATGTATGACATGGAGTTTGGAGAACTGATGAAAGACCGGATAGAAGATTGGTCAGATGATGAAAATTCAGATCGTGAAGATAGGTCAGAGAATGGGAACGTATTGGAAGATCTTAATGTGAGTCGCATTATCATGTTGGAATTTTTTTGGTCGCATCCGACAATATTATATTTTGAAAATTTATAGATGGATGAACATGATGATGGTCAGGAAAACAATGAGCATGATGATGGTGAGGAAAACAATTCAGAGATCTCGAATGAAGATTACATTAGTCAGGTATGGAAGTGGAATTTTTTGTTTGCATGCATTCAAGTTGAATAAATCCTGGAATATTATATTATAAGTACTTATGTATTTGTGTTATATTTTTCAGCTCATTTCCGAATGTCATAATGCGTACGACTATTACGGTGAATCCGACGCGGAGACAGGCCTTGATGTCGAATCATTAGCTGCACCTGATTCTGGGGAGTTGCAATCGTCGGTCATCATGAGTGAGGTATGTATGTAATCAATGTTGTATGGAAGTAATGTTATACCATAGAAAACTGTTTTCATGGCTATGTTATGATTGTGTAGGTGACAGAAGTTGAGGGGAAAAAGAATGTCCAAGATACTGCTAGTGCAGTTGATAAGAGGGATATGTTCATGCAGATAATACAAATGACTTTTACGTCTCATGAGGCTGCGTATGATTTCTACAACAGCTATGCTAGAGAAAATGGTTTCAGCATTAGAAAGAATAGGGTCAGGTATACCAAAACCGAGTCACGTCATATGCGTTATAGGCGGTTTGTTTGTTCCAGACAAGGAAAACGTGACAGCAGGTTGCTAACCGAGGAAGGACACAGCCGTAGGCTCAAACCCGAGACACGCTGCCACTGCGAAGCGCACCTGACCGTGAAGCTTGACCAAAAGCATGGGGTTTGGTATGTTGATAGTTTTGAGGACAAGCATAGCCATATCTTGGCAGGACCGGACGAGGTACCTTTTTCTTTGGTCCCACAGAAAAATCAAAGAGTACCAAAGAGCTGAGATACTGTCCATGGGAGCTGCAGGGATTAGAATTCACGACATGATGGATTCCTTCATCAGCAAACATGTATGGTATGGCGGTGTTGGTTTTACCAGGCGTGACATATACAACCTTTGCGCCAGGGAGAAGAGGAAGCTGTTTTCAAAAGGTGATACTGCCATAGTTATAGGCATCATGGCCAGTAGGAAACAGAGGGATCCTAACTTCTTTTTCTTGTACAAGCTAGACAAGGAAGGACATATGAATAGGACGTTCTGGTGTGACTCCCAGTCTCGTCATGACTATGAGGACTTCGGCGACATGCTTGTATTTGACAGCACGTACAAGATGAACCGGTATGGTATGCCATTCATACCCTTTATTGGTCTTAACAATCACCGGAAGACCACTGTTTTTGCTTGTGCCATAGTTTCGGACGGGACCGAAGAGACATATGTGTGGCTGCTGCAGACTTTTTTGAGGTCCATGTGTCAAAAGATGCCGAAGAGTGTTATCACGGACGCCGATGCTGCGATGATCAAGGCAATTCACCAAGTCTGGCCAAACGTGTGGCACCGTATATGTACGTGGCATATAGAAAAAAATATGAAGATTCACCTTAGTCACAAGTCCTTGAAGGAGTTCCGAACTCTTCTGTACTATAGCACGTCCACGGCCACGTTTGAGGAGAGATGGCACGCGTTTTCCAAAAGATGGCAGTCGGAAAAAATAGTAACATGGTTGAGACGGATGTATAAGAAGACGAGACTGTGGGCCGCGACTTATCTGACAGAGGGTTTTTGGCTTGGCATGAAAAGCAACCAGAGGAGTGAAAGTCTAAACTCATGCCTTCACCTCCACCTAGACGGTGAAATGACCCTGGTGGATATGATTTTGCACTATGAGAACGCCGTTGTACGTATCCATGAGAATGAGGCACGAGATGATTGTACGGCCTCACAGAGTGTACCGGTGCCAGTTACTAGCTCGAGGGAACTTGAGATAGTTGCTTCTCATTGTTGGGGACGTAGTAATTTCAAAAAAATTCCTACGCACACGCAAGATCATGGTGATGCATAGCAACAAGAGGGGAGAGTATGATCTATGTACCCTAGTAGATCGCAACGGAAGCGTTGACACAACGTAGAGGAAGTAGTCGTACGTCTTCCCGATCCGACCGATCCAAGCACCGTTACTCCGGCACCTCCGAGTTCTTAGCACACGTACAGCTCGATGACGCTCCCCGGGATCCGATCCAGCAAAGCTTAGGGGATGAGTTCCGTCACCACGACGGCGTGATGATGATGATGATGTTCTACCGACGCAGGGCTTCGCCTAAGCACTACAACGATATGACCAAGGTGGAATATGGTGGAAGGGGGCACCGCACACGGCTAAGGAACGATCACAAAGATCAACTTGTGTCTTCTAGGGTGCCCCCCTGCCTCCGTATATAAAGGATCCAAGGGGGGTGCGGCCGGCCTAGAGGAGGGCGCAGGAGGAGTCCTACTCCTACTGGGAGTAGGACTCCCCTCCCTTTCCTTGTCCAAGTAGGAGAGAAGGGGGGAGAGAAGGAAAGGGGGGGCGCCGCTGTCGTGGTTCTAAGTCTGACAGTAGAGTGGGGGGTAGGTATGGAGAGGCAAGGTCCTAGCTATGGAGAGGTTGTAACAAAGAGATGTACGAGTTCAGGCCCTTCTCGGAGGAAGTAAAAGCCCTACGTCTCGGAGCCCGGAGGCGGTCGAGTGGATTATGTGTATATGAATTACAGGATACCGAACCCTTCTGCCTATGGAGGGGGGTGGCTTATATAGAGTGCGCCAGGACCCCAGCCAGCCCACGTAATGAAGGGTTTAAGGTGTATTTAGTCCGGGGCGTTACTGGTAACGTCCCACATAAAGTGTCTTAACTATCATAAAGTCTACTTAACTACAGGCCGTTGCAGTGCAGAGTGCCTTTTGACCTCCTGGTAGTCGAGTGAGTCTTCGTGGTCGAGTCCTTCAAGTCAGTCGAGTGAGTCCCTCGTTGGTCGACTGGAAGGTGACCTCTTCTAAGGGTGTCCTTGGGCAGGGTACTTAGATCAGGTCTGTGACCCTACCCTAGGTACATGACCCCATCATTAGCCCCCGAATGGATTGAGGCTTTGAGTGACGGAGGAGTTGATGCTGTTTCCGATTAACCTTTGCACACTGGTCGTGCGTTGTTCTGAACCAGAGAATCTCTTCGTTGATAGTGAGCAACTTGTCTTCAGTCGACTCGATCCATTCTTTTCTTTCGTCGAGTGATCTTTCGGGCTTCGTCGATTTCCGAGCGACGGATCGCAGGAAATCCCGCGCCTGACAGACCGATCTGCCGTTCGCGGATTCCGCGGGATGCGAAATTTGGGGAAACGCGCGAAGCGGAGCGGACCGCGGCGTTCGGATGGGACGGGACATAGACGCCTCGATCTCCGCGCCACTTTCTTCGCCACGTATCCCGCCCGCGTAACAGTTCCAGGATATGATTAGATCTGCCGGGCCCACCTGTCATCCACTCGGAAGGGATCTTATAAATGCGCCCGGCGAGGGTTTTTTGAACAGTGCCTCAGCATTCTCTCTCTGCCTCCTTCGTCTCCGCCCAACGCGCTCGCTCTCGCCTCCGCACCACTTCTCCTCACGCGCCCCGCTGGAAGCCATGGTCAAGGAGAAGACGGCGGCGCTGGAGCGCACGAAGAAGGCATCGGCGACGGAGAAGGCGAAGGGGAGATCCACCAGCCGCGGTGGGTCTTCGTCCAGATCCCGCCTGCCGAAAGGCTGGGTCCAGGGAGATTGGATCCAGTCGACCATCACGGAGAAGGATCTCCTCGACATGGCCAACGAGGGCCTGATCCCCCATGGAGCTGCGAGGCTTCCGGGGAAAGAGTGGCAGCCCCAGCCGGAAGAGGGTGAGTGCGTGCTTCTGGCTACCCATGTCGACCGCGGATTCTCTTTGCCGCCGAGCATTTTCTTCCGTGGTTTCTTGAACTTTTTTGGAGCGCAACTCCACCACTTCACCCCGAATTCTATCGCCTATCTTGCCGCGTTTGTGTCCATGTGCGAGAGTTTTCTGGGCTGTCGACCGCACTGGGGCTTGTTCAAGCACATATTCACATGTCGCTCTCAAACTGTGAAGAAGGCGAGTCCAGGCGACGAAAGAACCCGAGTGGTCCAAATGTGTGGAGGTCTGGGGATCCAGGTGAGAAACAAGAGCACCTTCCCAGCCATGACATTTCCCGAGTCAGTCAGAGGCTGGCAGTCGACCTGGTTCTACTGCCAGGATGAGTCGACACCGGGGCAGTCGAGTGGACTCCCTCCATTTACCATGGACCGAGTGAACAAGCCCTCCTCTCTGAAGCTGATTCCGGAGGAGAAAGCTGACGTGAAGATGCTGATGGAGCGCGTAGTTCAGTTGGTTCGGGAGGGAGTGACGGGCATGGATCTCCTGGAAGTTTTCCTTAGGCGCCGAATCCAGCCTCTTCAGTTCCGGAGCCATTGCATGTGGTTGTACTGTGGGACTGAGGATGTGACTCGGGTCAATCCAGAAGCAGTCGACGATGCCACTCTGGAAAGGTGGATGGCCGCTGTTACTGGGAACAAGGACAACCCTCGCGGGGCCAGAAGGATTCCTCCACTCGACTGCCACAGTGACCCAAACAAGGCATGTCTGCCCCACTTCCCGTTGTATTCTCGTCATATTTATTTCTGCTTTCTCTGCCGATCGGTCGACTGATCTTTGTCTTGTTGTCCCTCAGACCCTCACTGAACTGTACTCGATGCCCAACGGAGCGCAGGCTCCGACTGAGGAGGGAGAAGCGAGCGGGGGCGAGAGCCAGGAGGAGGAGTGGGACTCGGACGCCGCCGAGGCCGATGATGATGACGATGACGATGATGATGATGACGATGAGGACGGGGAAGAGGAGGAGGAGGAGGAGGTCGCACCACCGCGCTCGGAAAGGCGGTCGAAACTTGTCCATGACCCTGCGACTGAACGCGGCGAGGGGGTCGCGACTGTTACACAGTCGACCAAGCGCCCTCGGACCACCTCTCCGGCGCCGACTGAAAAGGCGCCGAAGCAGCCCAGGGCGGCCCCGTCGAAGCCGACCAAGCACCTGCCGAAGATGAAGGTGTCCATCCCCACCATATCAGGGTAATCATGTTGCTTAAGTCTTCTTGTTTTGTGTGAACTTTATCTCTGGTTGGCGCTGGAGTTAGTCGACTGACTCTTTGGAGTTGCAGTGCTGCTACTTCTGAGACCTCGGCCCGGGCTGACGACCATGAGATGGAGGACGCAGCAACCTCAAAACCTGGTACTATATTCTTAACACTGTCTTTAGTCGACTGACTCATGATCTAATCCTGATTCTTTTCTGTAGCTCCATCCAATGTTGTAATCACTCTCCCTGATGATGATGAAGATGAGGAACCGCTGAAGTACAGAAGGAGTAGGAAAGCGTCTGCCAGCAAGGTGACCCAGGATGTGACGGTGCCTGAGGCTCTGGTCGCGGAGGAGGGGAACACCACTCGACACACCGTGTCCTTCGCAGATCCACTGACGAGTGCTCCGCAGCCCTCCCTCTTCACGACGCACCACGTCCCAGAGGA
Source organism: Triticum aestivum (assembly GCF_018294505.1). NCBI lineage: Eukaryota > Viridiplantae > Streptophyta > Magnoliopsida > Poales > Poaceae > Triticum > Triticum aestivum. Next base: position 123,273,869 of record NC_057800.1, on the reverse strand, counting down.
CCAAGCTGGCGCAGCGAAGGAGGCAATACGCCAGACAGGGATCATGATGGAGCAGTTGAAGGCCATCCGGGATGCGAGTCAGGCAGCTTACGACGCCAGTTCCGCCCTCCAACGCAATGTTCAGGTCAGTCGACCGCCATTTGTTCTGTTAGGATATGCTATCAGAAACTTTTCTTTCCAGAATTTATAGTAGTCACCCACTGGGTGTGTCGAGTTAAACTCCGTGTTAGCGGGGGCACGCTGAGTGCACCCGCTGGGTGTAGTCCCCAAGGCTAAGGTCGACTGCGGGCAGTCGGCCTTAGGCTTTATAATTTCAGTCTTTCCGTCATTCGACTATGGCGAATGATTTCGCAAACCGGTCGACTGGTCGACTCTGTCTTCGACTGGTCGATTAGTGGGGGCACGCTGAGTGCACCCACTGGGTGTAGTCCCCGAGACTGTGGTCGACTGCTGGCAGTCGATTACAGTCTTAAAGAATATATCTCGTTTTTTTTGAGGTCGACTGGTCGACTCTGTCTTCAAATAGGATTAGTGGGGGCACGCTGAGTGCACCCACTGGGTGTAGTCCCCAAGGCTAAGGTCGACTGCGGGCAGTCGGCCTTAGGCTTTATAATTTCAGTCTTTCCGTCATTCGACTAAGGCGACTGGATTTCGCAAACCGGTCGACTGGTCGACTCTGTCTTCGACTGGTCGATTAGTGGGGGCACGCTGAGTGCACCCACTGGGTGTAGTCCCCGAGACTACGGTCGAATGCTCGTATTCGGCTGTAGTCTTAGAAACGCGTGATTTTTCCTTTTTCACTCGGAAGTGAATTATATTTGACATTTTAGTCGATTGGTTCTTCGCAGAACTCCTGTGATCTTGTGGCTCGCTACTCTGAGCTGGAAAACAAGCACATTCAGCTCGAGCTGAATTTGAAGCTGGTTCAGGAGAATCTGACGAAGGCAAAGGAGGAGACCGAAGGTATGTTTGGTGAGACCTTGACGACTGCTTTTTCCCTTTATTTGTTTCAAAATCTGATCTTGCTGTAACTTGCAGGTAAGGTGAGGGAGGCCCAACGGAAGAAGGACCTTGAACTAGCTGAGAAGATCAAGCTTGTTGACGAGAAGTTAGCTTCAGTCGCCAAGCTTGAGCAAGAAAATGCCAATCTGAAAGCTGCTCTTGGGAAGAAAAAAGATCTGGAGGCCTTCCTGAATGGTCTTGCCAAGAAGCTGTTTCTTATGCTTGAAGGTAAATCTCTATGCTCGGCGATCATTTCCAACCGTGGTTTTTCCATTCGACCATCGCCTTGACTCGGTGATCGTCCTTGCAGAATTTTGTCAAAACTTTGAAGAAGAAACTAGCCGGCTGGAACCAAACCTTGACCCCGTCAATTCTCCGATGGATGACGAAGTTGCCATGAATGTTTTCCGACTGGAGTCCCGTGTTGCAGCTGTCGTGGACTATCTTGCAAGGCTGAAGGTCGCCACATCTCGCATCGACTCGACGCTCTGGCCCGGGGAGACACTTCAGAACGACCTCGAGTCGCTGATGGCTCGCTTGAACACGATCCCTGGTCGAGTGCAGGAGTGGAAAAAGTCCTCGGCTCGGTGCGGTGCAGATGTTGCTCTGTGTCTGGCCCGAGTCCACTGCAAAGATGCGCGAGAAGACAAGCTGGCGGCCCTCCGGGTGGCCAACACCAAGAAACACGACTTCAGGTCCTTTATGGAAACTTTCCTTGCGGCTGCCACTCGGATCGCAGATGGAATTGATCTTGATGAGTTTGTTGCACCTTCCAGCCCTCCACAGGAGGGGTAAAAAACTTCTTCTAAACTCGACGCTTTAAATTTGCCTCGGTATGCCGAGTGGAGTTGTAACCGATAAACCTTAACGGGCTTAGCGCCTGAGCACTTTCGGTTCCTTTAGGTATCGATCCGAACTTGAATTTGGTGTTTGAATATGATTGCTTTTGGCTCGAAATGCCTTTTGCAGGTTCAAAGCGGGGCGCTTACCGCAATCGACTTATTCCTTAGTTCACTTAGGCGAGCGCTGGGCTGCAGCTAAGCCCCCGAGTGAGAGGTTTGCTCTTCACTCGGTAGGAATTTTGATAACTTAGGCGAGTACTTGGACTGCAGCTAAGCCTCCGAGTGAGAGGTTTGCTCTACACTCGGTAGGATTTCTGATAACTTAGGCGAGCGCTGGGCTGCAGCTAAGCCCCCGAGTGAGAGGTTTGCTCTTCACTCGGTAGGATTTCTGATAACTTAGGCGAGCGCTTGGACTGCAGCTAAGCCCCGAGTGAGAGGTTTGCTCTTCACTCGGTAGGATTTCTGATAACTTAGGCGAGCGCTGGGCTGCAGCTAAGCCCCCGAGTGAGAGGTTTGCTCTTCACTCGGTAGGAATTTTGATAACTTAGGCGAGTACTTGGACTGCAGCTAAGCCTCCGAGTGAGAGGTTTGCTCTACACTCGGTAGGATTTCTGATAACTTAGGCGAGCGCTGGGCTGCAGCTAAGCCCCCGAGTGAGAGGTTTGCTCTTCACTCGGTAGGATTTTATAACTTAGGCGAGCCTGGACTGCAGCTAAGCCCCGAGTGAGAGGTTTGCTCTTCACTCGGTAGGATTTTATAACTTAGGCGAGCCTGGGCTGCAGCTAAGCCCCGAGTGAGAGGTTGCTCTTCACTCGGTAGGATTTTGATAACTTAGGCGAGTACTTGGACTGCAGCTAAGCCCGAGTGAGAGGTTGCTCTTCACTCGGTAGGATTTTTTAACTTAGGCGAGCACTTGGACTGCAGCTAAGCCCCGAGTGAGAGGTTGCTCTTCACTCGGTAGGATTTTATAACTTAGGCGAGCTTGGACTGCAGCTAAGCCCCGAGTGGAGTTGCTTACACTCGGTAGGATTTTTATAACTTAGGCGAGCACTTGGACTGCAGCTAAGCCTCCGAGTGGAAGTCTGGCTTACCACTCGGTAGGATTTTATAACTTAGGCGAAACGGATTCGCAGCTAAGCCTCCGAGTGGAGTCTGGCTCACCACTCGGTAGGATTTTTACAAACTTAGGCGAAACGGATTCGCGGCTAAGTCACCCACTGAGGGGAAATTTTATTGGACAAAATAAAAAGTGACAAAAATTATGGAGGAACTATGACACTATTATTTTGAGGTCCATGGACTACAGAAGTACTTTATTGCAACTCATCCGAGTGATTAAATTTAAGTGTAAAATGGGCGGAGTAGTTCCGCGTTCCAAGCTCGGGGCTCGTCGATATTATGCTCGACGTTGTAAAGACGGTACGCCCCGTTGTGGAGAACTTTGGTGACGATGAAGGGTCCTTCCCAAGAAGGAGCAAGCTTGTGTTGTTTCTTCTGATCCACTCGGAGAACTAAATCTCCTTCCTGGAAGGCTCGACCCCTCACATTTCTGGCGTGGAAACGACGCAAATCTTGTTGGTAGATGGTCGACCGGATCAGAGCCATCTCCCTTTCTTCCTCTAAAAGGTCGACTGCGTCCTGCCGCGCTTGTTCAGCTTCTGCTTCGTTGTAGATTTCAACTCGAGGAGCATTGTGGAGAAGATCACTCGGCAAGACTGCTTCAGCTCCGTAGACCAAGAAGAATGGGGTTCTTCCGGTCGACCGATTAGGTGTGGTCCGCAGTCCCCAAAGCACCGAGGGAAGTTCGTCGACCCAAGCTCCAGCTGCATGCTTGAGATCACGCATTAGTCGGGGTTTCAATCCCTTGAGAATCAGGCCATTGGCTCGCTCTGCTTGTCCATTCGACTGCGGATGAGCGACTGAAGCGTAGTCGACTCGTGTGCCTTGAGAGTTACAGAAATCTCTGAATTCCTCCGAGTCAAAGTTCGACCCATTATCCGTAATGATGCTGTGCGGGACTCCATATCTGAATATTAGTTCCCTGATGAAGCTAACAGCAGCACCGGCGTCAAGGCTCTTGATTGGTTTAGCCTCAATCCACTTGGTGAATTTGTCGACTGCCACCAGTACATGCGTGAAGCCACTTCGCCCTGTTCTCAAAGGACCGACCATGTCCAACCCCCATACTGCGAAAGGCCAGACGAGTGGGATGGTCTTCAGAGCCGATGCAGGCTTGTGCGACATATTCGAGTAGAACTGACATCCCTCGCACTTATCCACTATTTCCTTTGCCATCTCATTCGCCTTTGGCCAGTAAAATCCGGCTCGGTAGGCTTTGGCCACGATGGTCCGAGAGGACGCATGATGACCACAGGTTCCCGAGTGGATATCATTGAGGATGATTCGACCTTCTTCTGGTGTTATGCACTTCTGACCAACTCCAGTCGCGCTTTCTCTGTATAATTGTCCTTTGATTACGGTAAAGGCCTTAGATCGACGGACGATCTGTCGAGCCTCTTCCTCATCCTCCGGGAGCTCTTTTCTCAGGATATACGCGATATATGGAACTGTCCAGTCGGGAATGACCACCAAGACCTCCATGACCAAGTCGACCACTGCTGGGACTTCAACCTCAGTCGGATCTGTGGCACTCTTGGGCTGTGGAGCTTCTTCGGTGAAAGGATCTTCTTTGACTGACGGAGTGTGTATATGCTCCAAGAACACACCACTCGGAATGGCTTCTCTCTTGGAACCTATCTTTGCTAGATCATCAGCTGCTTGATTTTTCAGTCGGGGTATATGATGGAGCTCCAACCCCTCGAACTTCTTTTCCAGCTTCCTCACTGCACTGCAGTATCCAGTCATGGCTGGGCTTCTCACGTCCCACTCCTTCATCACTTGGTTGACCACTAAATCCGAGTCGCCATAGACCATCAGGCGACGGACGCCGAGTGAAATGGCCATGCGCAATCCGTATAAGAGGGCCTCATATTCTGCCTCATTGTTGGAGGAATCAAAGTGAATCTGGAGCACATATCTGAGCTTATCTCCTCTGGGGGAAACCAGGACAACCCCAGCACCGGAACCATTCAACATCTTAGAGCCATCAAAGAACATGGTCCAATGCTCCGAGTGAACTTCAGTCGGCTGCTGCTGTTCAATCCACTCGGCGAGGAAATCTGCTATTGCCTGGGACTTAATGGCTTTCTTTGCCTCAAACTTGATATCAAGGGGAAGAAGTTCAATCGCCCATTTAGCCACTCGACCAGTTGCATCTCTGTTGTGCAAAATCTCTGATAGTGGAGCGTCGCTGACGACTGTGATGGAATGATCAGAGAAATAATGAGCAACCTTCTTTGTGGTCATGTATATTCCATACACAAGCTTCTGATAATGAGGATATCTCTGCTTGGATGGAGTCAAGACTTCAGACAAATAATACACTGGGCGCTGAACTTTGAGAGCTTTTCCTTCTTCTTCCCGCTCGACCGTAAGCACAGTACTGACGACTTGTCCTGTGGCTGCGATATAGAGCAGCAGAGGCTCTTTGCTGATTGGAGCAGCAAGCACCGGCTGGGTGGAGAGCAGAGCTTTTAGCTCGGCAAACGCTGCATCAGCTTCTGGAGTCCACTCGAACTTGTCTGCCTTCTTCATCAGTCGGTAAAGAGGCAATGCCTTTTCACCGAGTCGTGAGATGAATCGACTTAATGCGGCCAAGCATCCAGTAAGCTTCTGGACATCGTGCACTCGCACAGGGCGTTTCATTCGGAGAATAGTGCCGATCTTCTCTGGATTAGCGTCGATTCCTCGCTCGGAAACGAGAAAACCGAGTAACTTGCCACCAGGAACTCCAAATGTGCACTTTGATGGATTGAGCTTGATATCATACCTTCTGAGGTTGGCAAATGTTTCGGCGAGGTCAGCGAGCAGGTCGGAACCTTTTCGTGACTTGACGACGATATCATCCATATACGCTTCCACATTCCGACTGATTTGAGTGAGAAGACACTTCTGAATCATTCGCATAAATGTGGCTCCGGCATTCTTGAGGCCGAATGGCATGGTGATATAGCAGAAGCACCCGAATGGAGTGATGAAAGCTGTTTTTACCTCGTCGGGTCCGTACAGACGGATCTGGTGGTACCCGGAGTAGGCGTCTAGAAAAGACAGTCTCTCGCATCCCGCGGTCGAGTCAACAATTTGATCTATGCGAGGGAGAGGAAAATGATCTTTCGGGCAGGCCCGGTTGATGTGCTTGAAATCAATGCACATTCGGAGCGATTTGTCCTTCTTAGGAACCATGACAACATTAGCGAGCCACTCGGAGTGGTATATCTCTCGGATAAATCCTGCCGCCAACAGTCGAGCCACTTCCTCACCAATGGCTTTTCTCTTCTGGACGGCGGACCGCCGAAGATGCTCTTTGACTGGTTTTGCAGATGAGTCGACTCTTAGGCGATGCTCAGCCAGTCCCCTGGGAACACCTGGCATGTCAGCGGGCTTCCATGCAAAAATGTCCCAGTTCTCACGGAGGAACTGGATGAGCGTTTCTTCCTATTTCGGGTCGAGTGTTGTGGAGATGTGGGTCGGAGCTGCATCGGGGTCGGTCGGGTGAATGTGAACAGGCTTTGTCTCACCGGACGACTGAAATGCAGATTCTGTGGCGGGTTTCTTGGATCGCAGCAAATCACTCGGATCTGCGTTTTGCTTGTATTCTTCGAACTCGACCGCTGTCACCTGGGAATCGGCAATCTTTGAGCCCTTCTGAAAGCACTCTTCTGCCTTTTTCCGATCACCGGTGACAGTGATCACTCCTTTGGGGCCGGGCATCTTCAATTTGAGGTACACGTAACATGGTCGAGCCATGAACCGTGCATAAGCTGGTCTCCCCAAAATGGCATGATATGCACTCTGAAAATCCACGACCTCAAACGTCAACTTCTCTTTGCGAAAATGTTTCGAATCACCAAACACCACGTCCAGAGCTATTTGGCCGAGTGACTCGGCTTTCTTCCCTGGTATAACTCCATGAAAGCTCATGTTACTGGTGCTCAGTCGGGACATCGGAATGCCCATTCCTTTCAGCGTGTCTGCATACAACAAATTCAGCCCACTACCACCGTCCATCAGCACTTTTGTCAGTCGAGTGCCTTCGACAACTGGATCGACCACCAAAGCTTGCCTCCCAGGGGTGGCAATATGAGTCGGGTGATCAGATTGGTCGAATGTGATGGGTGTTTGGGACCATCTCAGATAATTTGCTTTTGCTGGGGCGACCATGTTCACCTCTCGGTTAATGACTTTCAATCGACTCTTGCTTTCCACATCTGCAAAGATCATCAGAGTGGAGTTGATATGTGGATATCCTTCCTCACTGTCCTCCTTGTCTGCGGGCTTGTCCGACTCCTTCTCCTTGTCCTTAGACTGTTTTCCCTGAAACTGCTGGATCAGGAGTCGACATTGGCGAGTGGTATGCTTCGGGTAGATGATATTCCCCTCTTCGTCTTTCTTCGTGTGGATGTGACACGGCATATCCATCACGTCGTTCCCTTCCTTATCCTTTACCTTCTTAGGGTTCCAGGATCCTTTTGGTTTCCCTTTAAACTTTCCCTGAGTCACGGCCAGAGCCTCTCCAGGAGCTGCCGGTTCAGCCTTCCGCTTCTGTTTCCGACTGGTGTTTCCCTTTTCCGACTGACTCGGCTTGTGCTTGCCGCTTCGGAGTCGGTCTTCTTCTTCGCCGTTGGCGTACTTGGTAGCAATCTCCATCATCCGACTCAAGGTCATGTCACCGGTTCGACCAAATTTCAAACTCAATTCTCTATTCTTGACACCATCCTTAAAGGCGCAGACTGCCTGATGATCAGACACATTCTCCACAGTATGGTGCAAAGTGATCCATCTCTGAATATACTCCCTGAGAGTCTCATTGTTCTTCTGCACGCAGACTTGCAGCTCCGTCAATCCAGCCGGTCGCTTGCAAGTTCCTTCAAACGTTCTGATGAACACTCGGGACAGATCTTCCCAAGTGTAAATGCTGCTAGGAGGTAATTGAGTCAACCATGCCCTGGCAGAACCTTCCAGCATGAGGGGCAAATGCTTCATGGCCACCTCGTCGTTCCCACCACCAATCTGAACCGCCACTCGGTAGTCCTTCAAGCCAAGTTTCAGGCTTAGACTCACCAGTGAACTTGCTGACTCCTGTTGCCAACCTGAAATTGGGAGGGATAACTGCGGCTCTGATAGCTCTGCTGAAACATTCAGGACCAGAAACATGCACTCGACTGCTTGTGGGCGCATCTCTGTCGAGTCCACCTCGATGGGCTCTGTTCCGGTCGACTAAGCCTTGCACGATAATGGATCGCGCGTCAAAGCCTGGTTCTCTGGGGTCGACTGGAACTCTTCGCCCCGCACTGAGCTGACGTCTGTCATCTTGCTGCCGAGGAGCGTAAGACCCACCCCTCGGAGGGGAATTGGGCACTCGACGCCTATCATCTCGGTCGAGTCGGTCACCATATTGGTCTCGCCGATTCTCGCGCCCTTCACGCCGCGGAGGCGATCTGGGGCTGTGAGCCGACTGAACCGTATTCGCAGCGACGGATCGACTGTGAATTCTGTTGCGCGACTGCGACACGGCCGAATTCTGATCTCCTGCTGCCCGGAGCAGATCCCTGATCTGCATCAAGCCTCTGCCAGCTTCCGACTGAGAGGGCTGGATGGACTCTGCTATACGGGTCGCAGCTGCTAAATTCTGGATTGGGGTTCGATATACCTGAGTCGGCGGGAAGAGTTGACGTCGACTGGTGTCGGGAACTCGTTGCCGCGCGCGCTCGTCGAGTGCTCGCTGAAGATTCTCCAGTCGAGTGCGTTCGGCCAAATTGGCTAAACGAGCCTCCTCCAAGGCGCGAGCCTCGGGGGTTTCTCCTGCGATGGGAGTACGCAGGACATCCACGTTCCTGCGGCGAAGTTCCTCTCTTTGCAGAGAGTCGAGTGGCTCGGGCTGGTACTCTTCGTGGTCTCGTGCGGGGTCGCCTCCGTCGCCTGCCCCACCATCACGGGCGAAGCCAGGGGGACTGCGGGGCCCGTCGACCATCAGGATTTCCGCCGCTGGATCACTGCTATCGCACTCGGATGCAGTCTCTACGGAGCCAGTCGACAGATCGAACAGGCCGTAGAGAGATTCGTCGGGCTCGATTGCCGCAACTTGGGTGGTGGCCGTCTGGCGAGCCACCGCGTGCCTCACCCACCGCTGAAGCCTCGACCGGCCCGAGCGCTTGCGCTGGCGGGAGACCGGGAGGGTGGTCGATGGGGGAGTCGACCGATACGGGGTCGACGGTTGCCGCAGCAGAACGCCGCGGACACATGCGCGAAAATACGTCGCACCGCGGACGGGGAGCGCATCGACGTCGAGTGGAGCCTCCTGGAGCCAGGCGGAGTCGTCGGCGACGAAGGTGAGAGCACCGAGACGGATCTCTCGACCCTCAACCAAAACTCCAGCAGTCATCATGATGAAAGTACTCGGAAGAACCGCAACTTCTCCACAAAATCGCTAAAACACCTGCCCCACGGTGGGCGCCAACTGTCGTGGTTCTAAGTCTGACAGTAGAGTGGGGGTAGGTATGGAGAGGCAAGGTCCTAGCTATGGAGAGGTTGTAACACAAGAGATGTACGAGTTCAGGCCCTTCTCGGAGGAAGTAAAAGCCCTATGTCTCGGAGCCCGGAGGCGGTCGAGTGGATTATGTGTATATGAATTACAGGATGCCGAACCCTTCTGCCTGTGGAGGGGGGTGGCTTATATAGAGTGCGCCAGGACCCCAGCCAGCCCACGTAATGAAGGGTTTAAGGTGTATTTAGTCCGGGGCGTTACTGGTAACGTCCCACATAAAGTGTCTTAACTATCATAAAGTCTACTTAACTACAGGCCATTGCAGTGCAGAGTGCCTTTTGACCTCCTGGTAGTCGAGTGAGTCTTCATGGTCGAGTCCTTCAAGTCAGTCGAGTGAGTCCCTCGTTGGTCGACTGGAAGGTGACCTCTTCTAAGGGTGTCCTTGGGCAGGGTACTTAGATCAGGTCTGTGATCCTACCCTAGGTACATGACCCCATCAGCCGCCCCTTCCTCCTTGTCCAATTTGGACTAGGGGGAGAGGGGGCGCGCGGCCTGCCCTGGCAGCCCCTTCCTCTTCTCCACTTTAGGCCCATGAGGCCCATTAACCCCCCGGGGATTCCGGTAACCCCCCGGTGCTCCGGTTTTATCCGAAACTTCCCCGGAACGCTTCCGGTGTCCGAATATAGTCATCCAATATATCAATCTTTATGTCTCGACCATTTCGAGACTCCTCGTCATGTCCGTGATCACATCCGGGACTCCGAACAAACTTCGGTACATCAAAATGCATAAAAATCATAACAACTGTCATCGTAACTTTAAGCGTGCAGACCCTACGGTTCGAGAACAATGCAGACATGACTGAGACAAATCTCCGGTCAATAACCAATAGCGGGACCTGGATGCCCATATTGGCTCCTACATATTCTATGAAGATCTTTATCGGTCAGACCGCATAACAACATACGTTGTTCCCTTTGTCATCGGTATGTTACTTGCCCGAGATTCGATCGTCGGTATCCAATACCTAGTTCAATCTCATTACCGGCAAGTCTCTTTACTCGTTCCGTAATACATCATCTCACAACTAACATATTAGTTGTAATGCTTGCAAGGCTTATGTGATGTGCATTACCGAGAGGGCCCAGAGATACCTCTCCGACAATCGGAGTGACAAATCCTAATCTCGAAATACGCCAACCCAACATGTACCTTTGGAGACACCTGTAGAGCTCCTTTATAATCACCCAGTTATGTTGTGACGTTTGGTAGCACACAAAGTGTTCCTCCGGCAAACGGGAGTTGCATAATCTCATAGTCATAGGAACATGTATAAGTCATGAAGAAAGCAATAGCAACATACTAAACGATCGGGTGCTAAGCTAGTGGAATGGGTCATGTCAATCAGATCATTCAACTAATGATGTGATCTCGTTAATCAAATAACAACTCTTTGTTCATGGTTAGGAAACATAACCATCTTTGATTAACGAGCTAGTCAAGTAGAGGCATACTAGTGACACTCTGTTTGTCTATGTATTCACACATGTATTATGTTTCCGGTTAATACAATTCTAGCATGAATAATAAACATTTATCATGATATAAGGAAATAAATAATAACTTTATTATTGCCTCTAGGGCATATTTCCTTCAGTCTCCCACTTGCACTAGAGTCAAGAATCTAGATCACATTGCTATGTGATTAACACCAATAGTTCACATCTTTATGTGATTGGTTCACATCTCCATGTGACTAACACCCAAAGGGTTTACTAGTTTCAATAATCTAGTTTACATCGCTATGTGATTAACACCCAAAGAGTGATCATGTTTTGCTTGTGAGAGAAATTTAGTCAATGGGCCTGCCAAATTCAGATCCATATGTATTTTGCAAAATTCTATGTCTACAATGCTCTGCACGGAGCTACTCTAGCTAATTGCTCCCACTTTCAATATGTATCTAGATTGAGACTTAGAATCATCTGGATCAGTGTCAAAAACTTGCATCGACGTAACCCTTTACGACTAACCTTTTTGTCACGTCCATAATCGAGAAACATATCCTTATTTCACTAAGGATAATTCTGACCGCTGACCAGTGATCTACTCCTAGATCACTATTGTACTCCCTTGCCAAATCAGTGCAGGGTATACAATAGATCTGGTATACAGCATGACATACTTTATAGAACCTATGGCCAAGGCATAGGGAATGACTTTCATTCTCTTTCTATCTTCTGCCGTGGTCGGGCTTTGAGTCTTACTCAACTTCACACCTTGTAATACAGGCAAGAATTCTTTCTTTGACTGCTCCATTTTGAACTATTTCAAAATCTTGTCAAGGTATGTACTCATTGAAAAAAACTTATCAAGCGTCTTGATCTATCTCTATAGATCTTGAAGCTCAATATGTAAGCAGCTTCACCGAAGTCTTTCTTTGAAAAACTCCTTTCAAACACTCCTTTATGCTTTACAGAATAATTCTACATTATTTCCGATCAACAATATGTCATTCACATATACTTATCAGAAATGTTGTAGTGCTCCCACTCACTTTCTCGTAAATACAGGCTTCACCGCAAGTCTGTATAAAACTATATGCTTTGATCGACTCATCAAAGCGTATATTCCAACTCCGAGATGCTTGCACCAGTCCACAGATGGATCGCTGGAGTTTGCACATTTTTGTTAGCACCTTTCGGATCGACAAAACCTTCTAGTTGCATCATATACAACTCTTCTTTAATAAATCCATTAAGGAATGCAGTTTTGTTTATCCATTTGCCAGATTTCATAAAATGCGGCAATTACTAACATGATTCGGACAAACTCAAGCATAGATACGAGTGAGAAACTCTCATCGTAGTCAACACTTTGAACTTGTCGAAAACCTTTTGCGACAATTCTAGCTTTGTAGATAGTAACACTACTATCAGCGTCCGTCTTCCTCTTGAAGATCCATTTATTTCTATGGCTTGCCGATCATCGGGCAAATCCATCAAAGTCCATACTTTGTTCTCATACATGGATCATATCTTAGATTTCATGGCCTCAAACCATTTCGCGGAATCTGGGCTCATCATCCCTTCCTCATAGTTCGCAAGTTCGTCATGGTCTAGTAACATGACTTCTAGAACAGGATTACCGTACCACTCTGGTGCGGATCTCACTCTGGTTTACCTACGAGATTCAGTAGTAACCTAATCTGAAGTTACATGATCATCATCATTAGCTTCCTCACTAATTGGTGTAGTAGTCACAAGAACAGATTTCTGTGATGAACTACTTTCCAATAAGGGAGAAGGTACAATTACCTTATCAAGTTTTCTACTTTCCTCCCACTCACTTCTTTCGAGAGAAAACTCCTTTCTCTAGAAAGGATCCATTCTTAGCAACGAATGTCTTGCCTTCGGATCTGTGATAGAAGGTGTACCCAACAGTCTCCTTTGGGTATCCTATGAAGACATATTTCTCCGATTTGGGTTTGAGCTTATCAGGATGAAACTTTTTTTTACATAAGCATCACAACCCAAAACTTTAAGAAACGACAACTTTGGTTTCTTGCCAAACCACAGTTCATAAGGCGTCGTCTCAACGGATTTAGATGGTGCCCTTTTAACGTGAATGCAGCTGTCTCTAATGCATAACCCCAAAACGATAGTGGTAGATCGGTAAGAGACATCATAGATCGCACCATATCTAATAAAGTACGGTTATGACGTTCGGACACACCATTACATTGTGGTGTTCCAGGTGGCATGAGTAGTGAAACTATTTCACATTGTTTTTAACTGAAGGCCAAACTCATAACTCAAATACTCTTCTCTACGATCAGATCGTAGAAACTTTATTTTCTTGTTACGATGATTTTTCATTTCACTCTGAAATTCTTTGAACTTTTCAAATTTTTCAGACTTATGTTTCATCAAGTAGATATACTCATATCTGCTCAAATCATCTGTGAAGATCAGAAAATAATGATACCTGTCGCGAGCCTCAATATTCATCGGACCACATACATCAGTATGTATGATTTCCAACAAATCTGTTGCTCGCTCCATTGTTCCAAAGAACAGAGTCTTAGTCATCTTGCCCATGAGGCATGGTTCGCAAGCATCAACTGATTCATAATCAAGTGATTCCAAAAGCCCATCAGCATGGAGTTTCTTCATGCGCTTTACACCAATATGACCTAAACGGCAGTGCTACAAATAAGTTGCACTATCATTATTAACTTTGCATCTTTTGGTTTCAATATTATGATTATGTGTATCACTACGATCGAGATCCAACGAACTATTTTCATTGGGTGTGTAACCATATAAGGTTTTATTCATGTAAACAGAACAACAATTTATTCTCTTACTTAAATGAATAACCGTATTACAATAAACATGATCAAATCATATTCATGCTCAACGCAAACACCAAATAACACTTATTTAGGTTCAACACTAATCCCGAAATTATAGGGAGTGTGCGATGATGATCATATCAATCTTGGAACCACTTCCAACACACATCGTCACTTCACCCTTAACTAGTCTCTGTTTATTCTGCAACTCCCGTTTCGAGTTACTAATCTTAGCAACTGAACTAGTATCAAATACTGAGGGGTTGCTATAAACACTAGTAAAGTACACATCAATAACATGTATATCAAATATACTTATGTTCACTTTGCCATCCTTCTTATCCGCCAATCACTTGGGGTAGTTCCGCTTCTAGTGACCAGTCCCTTTGCAGTAGAAGCACTTAGTCTCAGGCTTAGGACCAGACTTGGGCTTCTTCACTTGAGCAGCAACTTGCTTGCTGTTCTTCTTGAAGTTCCCCTTCTTCCCTTTGCCCTTTTCTTGAAACTAGTGGTCTTGTCAACCATCAACACTTGATGTTTTTCTTGATTTCTACCTTCGTTGATTTCAGCATCACGAAGAGCTTGGGAGTTGTTTCCGTTATCCCTTGCATATTATAGTTCATCACGAAGTTCTACTAACTTGGTGATGGTGACTAGAGAATTCTGTCAATCACTATCTTATCTGGAAGATTAACTCCCACTTGATTCAAGCGATTGTAGTACCCAGACAATCTGAGCACATGCTCACTAGTTGAGCGATTCTCCTCCATCTTTTAGCTATAGAACTTGTTGGAGACTTCATATCTCTCAACTCGGGTATTTGCTTGAAATATTAACTTCAACTCCTGGAACATCTCATATGGTCCATGACGTTCAAAACGTCTTTGAAGTCCCGATTCTAAGCCGTTAAGCATGGTGCACTAAACTATCAAGTAGTCATCATATTGAGCTAGCCAAACGTTCATAACGTCTGCATCTGCTCCTGCAATAGGTCTGTCACCTAGCGGTGCATCAAGGACATAATTCTTCTGTGCAGCAATGAGGATAAACCTCAGATCACGGATCCAATCCGCATCATTGCTACTAACATCTTTCAACACAATTTTCTCTAGGAACATATCAAAATAAACATATGGAAGCAACAACGCGAGCTATTGATCTACAACATAGATTTGCTAAATACTACCAGGACTAAGTTCATGATAAATTAAGTTCAATTAATCATATTACTTAAGAACTCCCACTTAGATAGACATCCCTCTAATCCTCTAAGTGATCACGTGATCCAAATCAACTAAACCATGTCCGATCATCACGTGAGATGGAGTAGTTTCATTGGTGAACATCACTATGTTGATCATATCTACTATATGATTCACGCTCGACCTTTCGGTCTCCGTGTTCCGAGGCCATATCTGTATATGCTTGGCTCGTCAAGTATAACCTGAGTATTCCGCGTGTGCAACTGTTTTGCACCCGTTGTATTTGAACGTAGAGCCTATCACACCCGATCATCATGTGGTGTCTCAGCACGAAGAACTTTCGCAGCGGTGCATACTCAGGGAGAACACTTCTTGATAATTAGTGAGAGATCATCTTATAATGCTACCGTCAAACAAAGCAAGATAAGATGCATAAAAGATAAACATCACATGCAATCAATATAAGTGATATGATATGGCCATCATCATCTTGTGCTTGTGATCTCCATCTCCGAAGCACCGTCATGATCACCATCGTCACCGGCGCGACACCTTGATCTCCATCGTAGCATCGTTGTCGTCTCGCCAATCTTATGCTTCTACGACTATCGCTACCGCTTAATGATAAAGTAAAGCATTACATCGTGATTGCATTGCATACAATAAAGCGACAACCATATGGCTCCTGCCAGTTGCCGATAACTCGGTTACAAAACATGATCATCTCATACAATAAAATTTAGCATCATGTATTGACCATATCACATCACAACATGCCCTGCAAAAACAAGTTAGACGTCCTCTACTTTGTTGTTGCAAGTTTTACGTGGCTGCTACGGGCTTAAGCAAGAACCAATCTTACCTACGCATCAAAACCACAACGATAGTTTGTCAAGTTGGTGCTGTTTTAACCTTCGCAAGGACCGGGCGTAGCCACACTCGGTTCAACTAAAGTTGGAGAGACTGTCGCCCGCAAGCCACCTATGTGCAAAGCACGTCGGGAGAACCGGTCTCGCGTAAGCGTACGCGTAATGTCGGTCCGGGTCGTCTCGTCCAACAATACCGCCGAACCAAAGTATGACATGCTGGTAAGCAGTATGACTTATATCGCCCACAACTCACTTGTGTTCTACTCGTGCATATAACATCAACATATAAAACCTAGGCTCGGATGCCACTGTTGGGGAACGTAGTAATTTCAAAAAAAAATCCTACGCACACGCAAGATCATGGTGATGCATAGCAACAAGAGGGGAGAGTATGATCTACGTACCCTAGTAGATCGCAACGGAAGCGTTGACACAACGTAGAGGAAGTAGTCGTACATCTTCCCGATCCGACCGATCCAATCACCGTTACTCCGGCACCTCCAAGTTCTTAGCACACGTACAGCTCGATGACGCTCCCCGGGCTCCGATCCAGCAAAGCTTCGGGGATGAGTTCCGTCAGCACGACGGCGTGGTGATGATGATGATGTTCTACCTACGCAGGGCTTCGCCTAAGCACTACAACGATATGACCGAGGTGGAATATGGTGGAAGGGGGCACCGCACACGGCTAAGGAACGATCACGAAGATCAACTTGTGTCTGTCTATGGGGTGCCCCCTGCCCCCGTATATAAAGGAGCAAGGGGGGAGGCCGCCGGCCTAGGAGGAGGGCGCGCCAAGGGAGTAGGACTCCTCCTTCCTTGTTGGAGTAGGAGAAGGGAAGGGAGAAGGAGAAGGAAGGAGGGGGCGCCCCCCTCCCTAGTCCAATTCGGACTAGTCCATGGGGAGGGGTGCGGCCACCCTTTGGGGCCTTTCTCTCCTTTCCCGTATGGCCCATTAAGGCCCAATACGAATTCCCGTAACTCTCCGGTACTTCGAAAAATACCTGAATCACTCAGAACCTTTACGATGTCCGAATATAGTCGTCCAATATATCGATTTTTACGTCTCGACCATTTCGAGACTCCTCGTCATGTCCCCGATCTCATCCGGGACTCTGAACTCCTTCGGTACATCAAAACTCATAAACTCATAATAAAACTGTCATCGTAACGTTAAGCGTGCGGACCCTACGGGTTCGAGAACAATGTAGACATGACCGAGACACGTCTCCGGTCAATAACCAATAGCGGGACCTGGATGCCCATATTGGCTCCTACATATTCTACGAAGATCTTTATCGGTCAGACCGCATAACAACATACGTTGTTCCCTTTGTCATCGGTATGTTACTTGCCCGAGATTCGATCGTCGGTATCCAATACCTAGTTCAATCTCGTTACCGGCAAGTCTCTTTACTCGTTCCGTAATACATCATCTCACAACTAACTCATTAGTTGTAATGCTTGCAAGGCTTATGTGATGTGCATTACCGAGAGGGCCCAGAGATACCTCTCCGACAATCGGAGTGACAAATCCTAATCTCGAAATACGCCAACCCAACATGTACCTTTGGAGACACCTGTAGAGCTCCTTTATAATCACCCAGTTACGTTGTGACGTTTGGTAGCACACAAAGTGTTCCTCCGGCAAACGGGAGTTGCATAATCTCATAGTCATAGGAACATGTATAAGTCATGAAGAAAGCAATAGCAACATACTAAACAATCGAGTGCTAAGCTAACGGAATGGGTCAAGTCAATCACATCATTCTCCTAATGATGTGATCCCGTTAATCAAATGAAAACTCATGTCTATGGCTAGGAAACATAACCATCTTTGATCAACGAGCTAGTCAAGTAGAGGCATACTAATGACACTCTGTTTGTCTATGTATTCACACATGTATCATGTTTCCAGTTAATACAATTCTAGCATGAATAATAAACATTTATCATGATATAAGGAAATAAATAATAACTTTATTATTGCCTCTAGGGCATATTTCCTTCAATCACAGCAGTACATCGTGGCCTGGAAGAATAACCGGAAGAGCCGTTTTTGGGTGGAGTACACTCCAGTAAATTCCGCAGAAACTATAAGGTGCAGCTGCAGAAGAATGATTCGAAAGGGTCTACCTTGCAAGCACATATTCCATGTACTGAAGTACTTGAATATATCTGAAATAGTGTTTAGTTCTTGTGCGGTTCACGAAAGACGCAAGGTTGGGACTGCCCGCGAGGCGCACAAGCGATCTGTTGGGATTTGGATGGACTGGAGCAGCTGAAAGAATGAAATATAGCCAGGTCAGTGTGTTGGCTTCAGAAGCTATGCATGCAGCATGCAAACACCCAGCTTTGTGGGATCAGTTACAGGAGAGTTTGAAGACCGTGATAGCTAAGAGCCATGAGTATGATCAGCTAAAGGAAAATTTGAGTAAGAAAACGGCTGATCTTAGTACTTGTGCAATTGAATATGTAGACGATGGTGAAGGCAACATAGTTGAAGTTCAAGATCCTATTAAAGTATCAACGAAAGGTGCAACTAAGGTAGATGAGAACCGCCCTATGTCGAAAAATGGTAAGACACTTTCGTACGACAAGATCAGAATTAGGTGCGGTGCATGCAAATTGCTAGGGCACACTAAACGCAGCAAGAAATGCAAACTAAATAAGAAGTAAGTTTTTGTACGCATTGTAGGTTATAATTGTTTTTAACTTGTCATTCATTAACTTTTCCTGTTATCATGTGCAGAAGCATGGTGGGCGAAGAAGAGTAGAACAGTTGCTAGAGTTATGTTAGGATGAATCCAGTGATCTAATAGTGACGTGTTTACTGTGTTACTGCACACATGATACATGATATATAATATTGCAAAAGGCCAGTACCTTGAGATAGTGCTTGTGGCATATATGGACTAAACAGAAGGCGGTCACTAGGGAATTTAATCATGGAAAATGGATAGCATTTTAGCCATTGTAATGATGTCATCTTTTGTGTTGTCCATTCTAGTTATATTATATTAGAAAACTAGACGATACCCGGCATGTTGTTGCGGGAATGTTTTGCAATATATTCATAGAGAAATCGTTATGTGTAACATCTATATATTGTTGCGGGAATCTTTTGTTTGCATGTTTTGGTGGACCTTTCTCCATACATGTTGAATGACGAGGTGGCAAACTTGCATGTTAAGAGAAATAGGTTAGTGGTAGCTAGTTGTTTAGATATAGAAGATGTGATTATGTGTGGTAATAATTAAAATTTTTTCACTCCTTTGGTTCACCACCATTTAGATATGGAAGATACCATCTCACTTTGGTCTATAGTATAGATTTCGTACCAAAAACCCACCATTTCCCCTCATAAAGAAAAGAAAAACCCACCATTTTATGGCTTGTAGTGTAACTCGGGACGCTTG
The DNA here is from genome assembly GCF_018294505.1 of Triticum aestivum. NCBI lineage: Eukaryota > Viridiplantae > Streptophyta > Magnoliopsida > Poales > Poaceae > Triticum > Triticum aestivum. The sequence goes on along the minus strand of NC_057800.1, from coordinate 123,254,575 downwards.
TCGCGATGACGTGGAGGGGGGGTGACGGATGCCGTTAGACGGCGTGACACACGGCCGCTCCCGTTGCAGAGCCCATTTAACAATTTTTATTTTGATTACAGCCTGTTTAAATGGGCCGCGCTGGCCACCTGGTCGGGGCGGTTCTTCCCTCGCGATCTCCACGTGCGTTATATCTATCCACTGCGACCGCCGCCGCCGCCACCGATCCACGTCTTGCCGCCGGTCACATTACGCCATGGTTTCGTGGAGCGACGAGTCGAGCTCTTCTTCGGATGGCGAATCCGTGACTAGCCTGCAGGTACACTCCTACTATATAATCTCCAGATAGTGTTAGGCTTAGGATTAGGGTTCTTCATTTTTGGTATTTAACGCAGGGCGTTGATTTGTGCATTATTTCTGTTGTTTCGTTTAGCTTCCTACGACTATCCCTTGCTATGAATGGAGTGGCATTGCTCACGATCTGTCTTCTCGTTGTCTGCATCGAGAACCTTGCGTCAGGCTAGTTGCTTTTGATTCCTTGGACACTGGCAGCCGTTTTCTTGCCTGTGGTCAGAAGGTATGTTGTTCCGTACTGTAAATATATGTTTACATTACCTCGTGCTCGATTTACTTCGCGGCAATCCATTGATCCGCCCAAAATTGCATACAATTTCAATTAATTTGTGCATTTACAAATTCCGTGTTTATGTTGTGTTTTTTAGGTCTAATATTTGTTTTAGCATATAATAGCATATACTTGTAGTTAATTGATCCATATACATATATATGTATATCATTGCATGCTACATTTTGTGTTTATATGATTGAGACCATATTTTTAGTGCATTGCATGTAATTGTATTGCATTTGTGCATATATGATTGAGACCATATTTTTTGATACTGTAGGAAGAAGTGAAATGTAACTATGTGGAATGGGTAGACCCGAAGTGGTCAGTGGCTACGAAGTTCTCCCTGAGAGAACTGTGGAGCATGTATGACGAGAAGCTGAGACAGAATATTAAGAATGCTGAAGACAAATGCATGTTAATTGGAGAAAAGAGGAGGACGGAGAAAGAGCTGAGATTTTTCAAAATGGACTTTGCTAAACTGGTGGCTGATAAGGAGGATGCGCTCACGCAGTTGGGCAATGCAAGATTGTCACTTAGCGATCTCAAAGAGGAGCTGGAGAAGAATAAGATAGCAGACCATGGTTGTGCCAATCTACATCAGGTCCTGAGGGTAAAGGCTGAGAAAGACCGGGACCGGGTGGTGCTAGAGAGAGACCAAGTGATGAGAGAGAGGGACCAGCTGAAGCAAGAGAAGAAAAAACTTGAGTATATTATTGCAGATTTTCTCAAACAGAAACATGGGTACGTTGATAAGATCAAGAAGCTGAAGGAGATTTGTGATGAATTTTAAGTATGTTTTGTGGTTTATTGTTGAACTAAATGATCAAGTCCTATCTGCATTGTGGCCAGTTCATTTGTGTAAGATCTAAGTATATTATATTAACCAATAAATTATATCACTTTCGAAATAGTTTGCCCTTGTTTGACCTGCATCCTAATGCGGGTTCTCGGCTAAGCACTGAAATTCTTTTGCTTCCACCGGAGCTCTAAATCGTACTGATCAAGGGGGCGAAAGAGTAGTTGATCATGTGATTGATGGTGCTACTGATCCTGATCTTCATGATGCAGAAAAGGAAAAGGCTAACAAAAATGCAGCAAAAAAACTGTGCAACGTGATTTCAAGCAACACATAACGCCAAGGGAGTCTGGCGCAAGACACGAGGAAGATCCACCTGCGGACGCCGATCCCGAGAGATCCAGCGGCAATCATGCGCACGGGATCCCAGGCGGATCTGCCTACTCCACCAACCGCAGGATCCACGGGTGGCCCGTCTGCGTCCGACACGCGGGCTGTCTCCACCGAGCGGTCGGGCGGGACCGGACCTGGCGCGTCCCCCCGCGCCAACTGGCGCTCGTCGACTGGGTCGCCCGCGCGGGGACCGGATCTGTCGTTGTCTCGGGCGCGGGATCCCACACCGGATGGCACGACAGCCGAGGTTGATTCTCAGGCAAACAAAAAGGAATTTATCATTTTTTTCTTATTGTTGAATAATGCCAAATCAAATCAAAAAAATATGCAAAAGTAAAAAGAAATGAATTACTCTTCCATGGAAGAAAAGAATGAACACAGCAGCAAAAAACATTAAGGTAGAACAAATGAAGGAAAACAAAAATTTATTGGTACGAAACGTATAGTCTGACTGTATTACACATACACAAGTATGTGTGAGCGACCAAAAATTCACACAAAATCCATGGTATCGTGCTTTTTACATGAATGATTGAAAATCAAAGTTGTCCATGTCGGGAAACGTGCTTCCGGACTTAAAACAAACGACTAAAACTAGAATCTTGAATCATGTATGATGTCTTCACGCCTTGCTTTTCTTTGCGATGTCGCGGATTTTGTTCTTCACACATTCGAGCGTGTTGGTAGGTGAGAGAACCAACTTGGCGACAAGACGCCTTCTCCTTGCATTAACCGTGCCCTGCAATTTTTAGAACAATGTTTAATGAATAGAAGTTGGTATTATACGACAATTGTACAAGTGTACGAATAGAGAGGACAAATTACCTGGGTAAAATCGGCGGTCCATCGATCCCCGTCCCAATGCTCCATAACTTCAATCACAAAAAGGCCACAAGAGTTCCTAATATATATGCAAACATTAGTCACCGTGCACACGAACATGTCTTTCGTAAGTAGAAAATGATGAACCATAACTCACTCGTCCTCTTGTAGTGGCATGTCGATCTGAGGTAAGATAGGCCACTTAGTGACGTCTCGGTATTTGCCAGGTGTAATACGGTTTGCCTCTTCCATATCAATTGCTATTGCTAGTCGCTATTTGAAAGAAAGTAGTAGTGAGAAACCATATGACATTTCATATGAAGAATGCTCAATGTTGGGGAGAGTACCAGTGCTTTCACAGTGTCGAGAGAGAACTCGAGAGGATAGAGCGAATCAAAAACTCGGAATTCTTTCTTGCGGTTGTGCATCACCACGGTGATCCAGTGTGTATTGTCGACGTTCAACGGGATAAACGACTAAAATGTGGAACACATTTGTAATCAGATGCAATTATGCTTGTTGAAATGAGTGTTAATGAACTAGTAAGAACATATCGTACCTTATCACGGACGGTATACTCGTCCAGAACCCTACGTACTGCTCCAGCTCTGCTCAGCGCACTATCCATGTTGTATTTCGACGGTTTAGGGTTGTCTCGTGCCTTAGCACGATCAACAAGGTATTTGGACCTCGAGGCTGGACAGAGGTGCCGATCATGACCAACGCGTAGAGCCAAATGTGTCTGATAAGCATTGATAATCTGCGTAAAATAATAGAACATTTTATTTTCATAGGTGACACCTAGATTATGCACTTAAATAGCAGGACATGGTAATAGATCTTACGTCATCCGCCAGCCATGTATGCTCAAGTACCGGTCGTATACTCTCCACAGTCACAGAGGTGCCACGTTCATTGTAGTAAACTCTTTTTGTCATATTCTTCTCAGACCGAGCAGCTGCCTCCACAAACGTAACAGCAGCATCGATGAGTTCCGGTGTCAAATCGTCCTTAACAGAGCCTTCCATGTCATTGTCACTAAACAGAGCTGCATGATAAATTACGAACGTCACGAACGGTGAGTACATGAAATGGTAGTAAATTAAGCACTAAGATAGCTACTAATGGTACCTCTAGTTGTGGTAGTGTTGCCGGATGGCTTAGTACCGTGAGCGCTTCGCTTGCTGGGCTTGTCAAGTTTAAAGGGGGATTCAAATTTCTTGGGAATAGTCCGTCGGCGCTTCCCGGATATAACATCGTCTTCTTTTGCGGTTGCTGTAGACTTTTTCCACTTGCTCTTACCCACCATCCTGTCGATAGAACTTGCAGAAATGTCAATGTCGGACGATTCTGCTCGAGGAGAATTGCCTACAATCCAAGGGTTCTCCGGTGTTGCGCCGCACTCATAAGTAGGCTTCGTTGTCTTGTCAACATTTAACTTGGCAGGTGTTTTCTGGTTAACAAAGAAATAATGTGATAGGTTCAGTTAACGAAAATGAAGATGCATAATTGAGATAAATGAAGACAAATAAATGAAAACATACTTCCTCATCATCGTTGTTCTTGTTTACAACATGCTCGTCAGGCTGTGTCAAATCAATCACCGGCTCTAGACCGTCAGAGTCATCCTTGTACACGAATTCCTTTTTTTTGGCGGACCATTCTCAAAGGAATCCACTTCTAGGTCTGCATCGTTGTTGCCGGAAGCCGCAGCAGCCGCTGGCTTGTACATCACACCATTTTGGTTCAACTTCTCTAACAATCTCTGCATTACATAAAAAATATCAATTAATGTCAGCACGGTTTTGCAACTTCAAAAATGTTGTAAACATAGAATTAAGGGTGTGTCACCTTAGCTACTTGTTCTGGTATTTCCTTCATTTGGTTGCATATGTAATCCATACACCGCTTCATGATGAGGTTCATCATCTCGTCCGTGTTTGAGGCTAACTTGGACTTATTTGCCACACCAACGGCGGGCTTCATTTTTGGCTTTTCTAGTTCGGGTACTTCGTGCTCCTGCGCCCTATACTCCTTGGTTATGTTGTCTTCAACCTGCATGTGAAATACAAGTATATGTGATCAATAAAAATATTAATACAACTAATTATGTTATATAAAAGATTTAAGAAGTACCCAATGTAATGAATTACCTTGATGTTACCACGGCCACGGCCGTGGTCATAATCAAACTTGTCTCTCCTTGAGGCTGCAGCTTCAGTCCAATTTCTCATTAGATGTTCCATGGACAAGCTAGGATTGAATGCGCATTCACCTTCCAGAGGCTGAACCTTCTCCCAGTACAGGTACTGCATGAATATGAAAAATTACAGTTAGTACTATACAGCAGGTAAATTAGCAATCATATTTTTTTTGCAATGGTACAAGTCTGAAAGGTGTACCTGCACGAGAGCTATGTTCCCTCTCGGTCATTGGCGGAGGTGTTTGCCTTTCCTCACGTTGCGAAGGCAGTCCAGCAGAACACGGAGGGTGAATGCATTCCAATTAATCTTGGATATACGCTTCACATCGTCCACCAATGCGTAATATTGCTTTGGTACAGTCTTGCTCGACATGGGAGCAAGAACTGTTCCAAGCAACACGAGGACAACTCTTCGAAGGAAATCGTCGTCGGCAGATTTATTTTTTGTGATGTCCACAATCAGATCATCGATGACTATATTACATGTGGTCTTGCTCAGGAATTGAGACGGCACTCGATCTTTAACATCCTCACCTTCCTCACCGAGAATACCTTCTGCCGACAGTCCGCTCCAAGGCCAAGATGCACTCAACATCCACGGCACCGAGAGACACTTCGCCAACCAAGTCTTGTACAATGAATCTGCCCTTGCTAGGATCAAAAATCTCAACCATGTACCGGATCAACAGTGTACGCATCTTCAGCGAAGGTATCTGAAGCATGCTACGGAGTGGTGTTTCGGCAAGTGCGGCCCGTTGACCGGAAGATAGACCGGCAATAAGTTTGCACCATTTTTCAACGGCGCAAACAATTTCTCCGTTGAGTTCATCCATCCTGTTAAAAAAATATACTTGGTTACAGTACCATAAATTATGTAATCAACTTTTTTCCTAACATATTGTTGCATAAAACATAATAATGGAATACACTATCCCACAGTAGATAGAAAACTATAGAACATAATTTATTCATACTGAAACATTCAGCAGAGACATGTGCAACACATAAAATGACAGTTTAACAAGTACTTACTTAACCAATTAGTTTCATAATCAAAAGTAACATAATTTATCTAATCATTTATTTTCATATGGTATTGTACAAATAGATATAAGAATCGGTGACAGTGCCTAATTAACAGTAAATCGAAAAGAAAAAAACGAAATTATGCATACTGGAACATGCATCAAACAAACGTGCAACAGATACAATACTAGTGGGAGTCTCATAGTTGCAACATGCATGTCTTAGGGCATTGCTATAACTTAAAGTGACTATGCTATAACTAACACTGATTAAAAATTGTTGTTTATTCATCAATCCAACCTACAAGTAAAAGACAACAAACAACATGCAGAAACTAATTTGCAATCGTAGGGCTATCTAATCTAATACACACACAAACAAATCTAGTGTCATAGGCCTATCTAATCTAATACACGCACAAACAAAAAACATCTACTCCAAAAGATGTAATGCGAAGATTATGCGCTAATTAATCTTAGTCCTATCGAACCTAACACACGCACAAAGAAAAGCATCATGGATGCGGTACGGTTGCCAACATACTGGATCGCTTGATTAAGATGGAAGTTGCCGGCGTTATAACGTGGACGCAGTTCGTCCACGACGGCCAGCACGCGCTGACGGTCTGGATGTTCTCGATGATCTTGCTGGAGTTGGGCCGATGCTAGGGACGCAGCTGTCGTCGACTCGTCGGTAGGAGCCGTCGTAGACGACATGAAAGACGATGCCTTGACTATATAGGAGGGGAGGATCTCCTAGGTCGTCGTAACCACCAAGGAAAGTACGTCCGTGATCTTTGCCTTCCTTGGTTGAGGAGAGGCAGTACGTGCTCCTAAATTAAAGGGATAGGCTTCCCACGCTCGAGTTTTTTTTGTAGATTCCGTTCCGGGAATTGTGTAACAAATCGCAGCTGCTCCTCTCTTTGAGCGACGAGGGGCTCGTTCCATGTACTTCTTTTCTTCTCTTCTTCATATTACAAAATTTTGAGATCAAATAATTATTTCAACTCAACCAAATGGCCCCAAATGTTTTTCACACAATGGGATGACCATGGACATCATGCATACCAATTCTCATTGATTTCCGACACTCGATGCATTTACTAGGATTTTGCCGGTGAAAAGAACCGGAAACACTGCCCGGACGTGACGCAACGTTCGTTCGGTGTCAGGAATGGCTCACATGTCGCATGGGGGCCTACATTGGGCATCCTCACATGGTGCCAAAGTTTGGTGTCATTTCATGCAGGCCAGCACATAGCACATGTGCAATCACCATCATTCGGATCTGCCGGAGGGGGAGCCCAAAGGACGTTGTTTTTCTGGACTCAACCAAATGGCCCAAAAAAATTTCACACAATGCGATGACCATGGACATCATGCATGCCAATTCTCATCGATTTCAGACACTCGATGCATTTACTAGGATTTTGCCGGCGAAAAGAACCCGAAACGCTGCCCGGACGTGACGCAACGTTCGTTCGGTGTCAGGAATGGCTCACATGTTGCATGGGGGCCTACATTGGGCATCCTCACATGGTGCCAAAGTTTGGTGTCATTTCATGCAGGCCAGCACATAGCACATGTGCAATCACCATCATTCGGGTCTGCCGGAGGGGGAGCCTGAAGGACGTTGTTTTTCTGGACTCAACCAAATGGCCCCAAATTTTTTCACACAATGGGATGACCATGGACATCATGCATGCCAATTCTCATCGATTTCCGACACTCGATGCATTTACTAGGATTTTGCCGGCGAAAAGAACCCGAAACGCTGCCCGGACGTGACGCAATGTTCGTTTGGTGTCCGGAATGGCTCACATGTTGCATGGGGGCCTACATTAGGCATCCTCACATGGTGCCAAAGTTTGGTGTCATTTCATGCAGGCCAGCACATAGCACATGTGCAATCACCATCATTCGGGTCTGCCGGAGGGGGAGCCCGAAGGACGTTGTTTTTCTGGACTCAAATAAATGGCCCCAAATTTTTTCATACAATGGGATGACCATGGACATCATGCATGCCAATTCTCATCGATTTCCGACACTCGATGCATTTACTAGGATTTTGCCGGCGAAAAGAACCCGAAACGCTGCCCGGACGTGACGCAACGTTCGTTCGGTGTCAGGAATGGCTCACATGTTGCATGGGGGCCTACATTGGGCATCCTCACATGGTGCCAAAGTTTGGTGTCATTTCATGCAGGCCAGCACATAGCACATGTGCAATCACCATCATTCGGGTCTGCCGGAGGGGGAGCCCGAATGACGTTGTTTTTCTGGACTCAACCAAATGGCCCCAAATTTTTTTCACACAATGGGATGACCATGGACATCATGCATGCCAATTCTCATCGATTTCCGATACTCAATGCATTTACTAGGATTTTGCCGACGAAAAGAACCCGAAACGCTGCCCGGACGTGACGCAATGTTCGTTCGATGTCAGGAATGGCTCACATGTTGCATGGGGGCCTACATTGGGCAACCTCACATGGTGCCAAAGTTTGGTGTCATTTCATGCAGGCCACCACATAGCACATGTGCAATCACCATCATTCGGGTCTGCCACAGAGGGAGCCCGAAGGACGTTGTTTTTCTAGAGTCAACCAAATGGAATTTTTAAGATAGAATGAAAATTATATTTAAGAAGTGAAACAAAAGACAACATACATTCATGGAATTTTGATTTTTATAACTATAATCAGAAATAAAATACATAACATATACTTCAATTTTGAAACTCGAAGAAGAAATAACAAAGAAAAATATATTTGATATACCTTTTTTGAAATAGAAAACAGAAAAGATATATTATAATAAAGATGAAACATATTATATTGCATTTTTTGAATTTTAATAGTGTGAGAATAACTAAAAGAGTAAAAATATATTAGATTTTAAATTATTGTACAGATACAAAGAAAATAAGTATTTGATTGAATAAGTGAAATATAAGACATTAATTTTTCGTACACATTGAATAATTGAAATATAACACATTGAAGCAGCTCGATTTTAAATGTGGTAATAATCTGCGCGCGGGTGAGGCTGGCCTGGGACGGCCCACCCGAATTAGGCCCAAGCGAGCGTCGCGCCGGGCACATCCCAGCGGTGCTGGGAGTTTAGTCCCACCTCGCCAAGCGAGGGGAGCTCGCACCGGTTTATATACTGGGCTGAGCTTCCCTTTTCAAGTTCCTTTCTAAAGAGGGCAGCACATGCCTAACTTTGTCCGTCCCTGCCTAGTGGGGCCTACTAGCTGTCTATTATCACAATCTGGCGGGCCTGCATCCTGGCCCATTAAATGATTGGGTTGCTAGTCGTATGTTGGCCGTTGAATTGTGTAGTATGCAACTAGTAGGCGGGCTTTTTTGTCATATTTTACTTTTTGCATTTGTCACCATTATTTGTTGTTCTTTAAATCACCTCATAAAAGAATATAACGCAACAATTTTTCGCACATTCATGAATGTTCTAACTGTCAGAACAAGTAATACAAAAAATATCTATGTGATTTAAAAAAAATTCAAAGATAAAACTAAAAAGAAATATTTTATTTAACAAGTGAAATGAAAGAGAACGCATTATCTTGCATAATTTGAATTGTAAAGCTGTCGGGATTAATGAAAGAGGAAAAATAGATTTGATTTTAAAATATTTGAAATATATATAAGAAATGAAATACGTAAACATCATGGCAATGCACACATTTCCATTGCAACCAGTAATTTAGGCTAACTAGGATTGTTTTCAAACACAAATGTGAGATTATGATAACCTTGCAGGGTTAAGCTATGTATTAGAATCTAGAACCAAATTAACGCAACCTTAGAGTTGAAGAAGTTGCTGATCCATATATCAATAATAATGCTCTATTTTCACTTCAAGCCAGCATAAACCTATATAACCAAAAGCCAGCATGGCCTGCAGTCTGCCTAACCCATCATCCTAGGCTTACAAAGTTCATGAGCACCGCAAAATAACACCAACGACTACTAAAACATCGCAACAAAGTAAAGGCCACATCTTCAGCAGGAAGTAGAGTCTTCTTTTTTATCCTTCCAGTCTTGCCCCGTTGATTCTCCACCCCTGCTTCGCTGTGTACAGTTCACTTGCTACTCGCTCTAGCAGTCTTGCTCCCACCTCCAGCACCTTTTTTGTGGCTCCTTTGTCTGCAAAATAGATCAATCAACAATCCAATGGCTCATTAGTTTGATTATAGAGAAAGTAGAAATTGGATTATTTTTGAAAATAAAAGGATAACATATGCATTACATTAACAACTGCATTACATAACTTAACAGTTTGAACACATCACATTTGCACTACATAAACTTCATCATTACATAACTTAACACTTACTGCAGTTCTCTGGGTTTGGTAGCATGGTACTATATGAACCAACGTATTAAAAACTATAGTATTCTTGCGTATACATATGAGATAACATGGTTTGACTAAAACAGAGATTTTAGGAGTATTCACAATACATACAACTGTTTGGTATGCTGTAAATTGTGCTGCCTAGCCATTGCATTTAAGCACTCACAAACTCTGTTTTTTAAAAAGAGGCTACATTTTTCATGCAGAGAAATAACTATATTTTTTCCAATACTGCAGTACTAAAATCACATTTATTAGGGGCAACCAAATAGCTCACTGTAAATAAAACTAACATAATCTCAAATACTGAAGTATTCTCAAAGAACTTAGAACATAGTATGCTATCAAACGGGTCCAAACTGACTCACTCAGATAGACTAACTGAAGACACTAACATGCCATCATTCTATTTTCTTGTCCTTCAACTTGTTGATGTGCTCTGAGTGACGAATGCCCATACGAATGTAGGTCTCCGCTTCAATCGGCATGGTCTTGTCTCCGAGCTGCGGGATCCCTGGACCCACAATCTGCACGTCCGCCGGCTGCTCCTAGACAACATCGTCCTGCTCCTCCTCTCCAGCACTGTCGTCCAGCAGCAGAACAACCTCCTCTTCCCCGCTCTCATCCTTGCTCTACTCCACATCTTCTCTATCACTCTCATCCTCGCTATGCTCCACATCTTCACTATCACTGTCATCCTTGCTCTGCTCCACATCACTGTCAGAGTGAACATTGGACTGATCAACCGGAGCAGGCACCGCGAGCAACACTCCGACAAGATCTGGCACTGGAATAGGAGGGGCGCGGCGGCGGAGCGGTACATGTACCACCTCGCACGCTGACGCGGATCCGGGGAGTTCTCCGCTTCGTTCATAGCCCAGAGGAAAACCTGGACTGGAACAACTCCTCGAGCAGGACCAAACAACGATTTCTTCTCATTGCCCGTAAGCACTTTGATGAGACCCCTACCATGGTCGATGAACATCTGCAAGCTAGGAAACCAGCTGCAGATCTCCTCCACATTCGCCCTCTTCTTTAGATCGCCCTGACAGAACTTCCCAACTGCCTCCTCCCACTTTTCTTGAGCGCGGCGGCAATCACTTGCCGACCGCGACCTCCTTCCCTTCTTGGCCCCCATCGCCGGTGACGCCAGATGTGAGATTTGAGCTCACGGAGTGAATGGGGTACAGAAGCAAATACCTAGGGTTCGTATCTGCCAGATGAAATGGGGAATTTTTCCCCTCTCCGGCTGATAACTGCGTGTGAGGCCGGCCTGGTATGGCCTACCCAAATCAGGCCCAAATCAAAGCCGCGGCGGGCACTGTCTCGGGGTGGTGTGAGTTTAGTCCCACCTCGCCAACGGAGAGGAGCTCGCATCGGTTTATAAACCCACCTGAGCTAATCATCTCAAGTTCCTATCTAAAGCAGGCAGTTCATTGCCTAACCAGTCTCTCTCTGCCCCATTGGGCCTACCGACAACTTATATACATTCACCGCGGGCCTGCATCCTGGACCAATGGGTTACTAGTCGTATGCAGGCCGTGGGGTTTCATATAAATGTTGTTGGTAGGCTGGCATTTTTTATTATTTATTTAATTTTTTTGCATATGTCACATGTCAAATTTTGCAAACAAGTTTGAAGCATTAAATTTTCAAATTTTAAATTAAATATAAATTTTACAAAATATTTAAAATATTTGGACCAAACATTTCCACCATGTGAGGATACCCAAAGTAATTTTTTAAATTTGTATTCAATTTTTTGCATATGTCAAATGTCTAATTTTACATGGTGCCATTTTTTAATTATTTATTTAATGTTTGTTGCATATCTCACTTGTCTAATTTTTGCATATGTCACATGTCAAATTTTGCAAACAAGTTTGAAGCATTAAATCTTCAAATTTTAAATTAAATATAAATTTTACAAAATATTTAAAATATTTGGACCAAATATTTCCACCATGTGAGGATACCCAAAGTAAATTTTTAAATTTGTATTCAATTTTTTGCATATGTCAAATGTCTAATTTTGCACACAAGTTTGAAACAAAATATGTCACATGTCAATTTTTTTGCATGTGTCACATGTCAAATTTGGCACACATGTCAGGACCACCTCCAAATCACCACTATTTTGGCACACATGATCTCTTGCACAGACAAAACTAGTTTTCCAAGGTTTATATTTTTTTGAATTTTTTATTAATTTATAATGCCCTCTAGACTGACTGGTCAAACCATCGGTCTATACCTCAAGGGGGCATTATAAAGTATTATTTTTCCAAAATTTCTTTCATAGCCATGTTTGGCACACGTGGGTCACCATGTACAAGAAAATTTGGGTGATTTGGAGGTGGTGGAAAAAATCACGTATGTTCAAAAACTGGCTTAAGTTAGACCAAATGGCCCCTCCGGAATGCGATGATTTTTTTGACCACCTCCAAATCATCTCTATTTTGGCACACATGATCTCTTGCACAAACAAATCTAGTTTTCCAAGGTTTTATATTTTTTTTGAAGTTTTTATTAATTTATAATGCCCTCTAGACTGACTGGTCAAACCATCGGTCTATACCTCAAGGGGGCATTCTAAAGTATTATTTTTCCAAAAAAAATTCATAGCCATGTTTGGCACATGTGGGTCACCATATATAAGAAAATTTGGGTCATGATTTTTGATTTTTTTCAAAATTATTTATGCCCTGCCCAATGCCGGTTCGAAACATGCGGCTTCACGGAGCCACTATAAATTGTACAAAAGGAGATCTTTCGTATTACAAATAATCAACTTGCATTTCATGAAAAAAAACTCCTTCATATTACAAATAATCATTACACCTTTATTCAAATGTTGTTTTTTGCACACACATACACACCATCTTTAACTACTTTTTTAATAGTATTTGATGAAATGAAGGAATATGTGCTCAGTTATTGGAATATTTGATCATATGGTGGAGTATTTGCTATTTTTGCTTACTCAAATGAAGGAAAGATGTCATATGTGTGGATGAACAATTTCCACTTACTTCACTAAACAACATTAATTAACTTAATGCAAAGTTTTACATTTGGTCCGATTTGCTTATGGGCAGAGCATGTTGCACATGGCCACAGCATGGGAATTTATTGCACCATTGCCACAGCATGTTCCACATGGCCACAGCATGGGAAGTGTTTGCAGCATGCCTGATCAGTGAAGCAACACTGATGCGGCATGTCTGATCATTGCAGCAGCTAAATTCAAGCAAATCATACATCTAAGGAACCATAATGGCAAATTTAAGGGACACAAATATAGATAGCAATATATATTACTACCATAGACAGCAGCATCCACACAGCACACTTGCTGATGCAGACCACTAGCATATTAGATATGTTTAGACCACACATCACAGTACTACACTTAGATAAAGGTTCATACTAAATTACCACTAAAAGATTCCACCATCAGAATACCACATAAAGTTCACCAAAAGGACTGAGCCTTCCTCCATCATACGACAACCAGGGTCTAGGGCAACTACATGTTAGGGTTTCTCAGGACCTTGTGGAGGGCAGAATGCTGAGCCCTGATCTTGTACTCATCACTGCTGATGGATGTAGCCCGACAATGTTCCATCAGATGCTCCAGCAACCCAGACCTGGGCTTGGGCCTGCTGCAGTAGGGGCACCGGTACTTGTCCGTCCTCCAGTTGTAGTACATAGCAGATCCTTGGGCCCTGATCTTTGCACCTCCTTCTCTTCAAAGGACTCGACGTTCCCCTCGACCACATCATCTCCAGATTTATACTGCACACATTAATGACTGACATTAATACATTATGCATTCAAATACTATAAACATCTAACACTAAGTCAATGCACAAATAACATTTCAGCTAGGCCTTACCTCGTACGGCTCATCCTCATCACTATCATAAGGGTAGTAGCCAGATGAGTCCCACTTCCCCTTCTTGCCAACAAGATCCTCCTTCTGCTATATTGTCAACCAAGCAAGTCATTTACAAGGAATTGAATTACAGTTCAAATAATGTCATTACAAACAAGTTGATTTTGCATAATGATGGAAAGCTCCTAACTATATTTCATAGACTATATATGAAGCTATATAGATACTAAACAATTGGGTTATGAAAATACAAGTTCATTCATATGGACTTACAAATTCAGTTTTCGCTTTTGAACATGCAGATGAAGGTATAAATGAATATCATTCCTCTCTTATTAACCCATGAGATAGCAGTTTTTGACAGACAATGCAAATAGGACCTTTATATATAACTTCACAAACATGTCAGGTTTTCATTTCATTTGTAAATCTTAATAAATATTTAGTTCAGAGCAGTTCTCAATGATCACTCATATGTCAGAATAAGTGAAATGGTGAAGCCTAACTCCTACATCTAATTAAAATACCCTAACTCTAGCATCTAATTAAAAAACACCAACTCCTAGATCCACTGGAACATTGAATCACAAAATTTACTTACATATATCATTGGCTATAAATGAATCCACTACAAATAACACTAACTCATACATCTAATTAAAATATCATAACTCTTACTTCTACTGCATCATTCAGTCACACCATTTAATTACATTTATCTCTGCCTATAAATGAATCCAATACAAAAGAAACCTAACTAAACATCTAATTAAGAAACACTAACTAGTACATCTACTACATCATTCAATCACAGAATCTATATAACTGTCTATAAATGTATAATACAAATAAACCTTAACTAACCAACTAATTAAAAAATCATAACTACTACATCTACTAGATTATTCAATCATAGATCCTACATATAACTGGCTATAAATGAATCCAACACAAGAAAACCCTAACTAAACATCTAATTAATAAACCCTAACTACTACATCTACTGGATGATTCAATCACAGATTCTGTATATATCTGTCTATACATGAATCCAATACAAATAAACCTTAAAACCATAACTACTACATCTACTGGATGTGATACAATCACAAATTCTACTTATTAGTGGCTCTAATTGAATCAAGTACAAAAAATCCCCAACTAAACATCTGATTAAAAAACCCTAACTACTACATCTACTGGATGTGATTCATTCACACATTCTACATATCAGAGGCTATAAATGAATCCAATACAAAAAAACCCTAACTAAACATCTAATTAAGAAATCCTAACTAGTACATCTACTGGATGTGATTCAATCAAAGATACAACATATCTCTGGCTCTAATTGAATCCAATACAAAAAATCCCCAACTTAACATCTCATTAAAAAACCTAACTACTTGATCTACTGGATGATTCAATCACAGAATCAACTAAACATCTAATTAAGAAACCCTAACTAGTACATCTATTGGATGTGATGCAATCACAGATAGAACATATCTATGGCTCTAATTGAATCCAATACAAATAATCCCCAACTTAACATCTCATTAAAAAACCCTAACTACTTGATCTACTGGATGATTCAATCACAGAATCGAAACTTAACCTTCACTATAAATCAATCAAACATCTAAAACCCTAACTATCAGAAGGGGATGCAGCAACTACCAACTACAAAAAACCCTAACACCAAAAACTACTGCTTAATGGGGGTAACTAGCAACGGAGGGGACTGCTGGCAAGGATTACCTGCAGGTCCACGTGCTCGCCGCCGGCCTCCGCAGGTCCATCAGACGGGCCGCTCGACGCTGTCACGCCAAGCACCGGCACGGCTGAGTCCGCCACGGCGGAGTCCGCCACGGCCACCTTCTTCTCCTCCAGATCCGCCGCTTCAGCGACCAATCCAGCGCGTGGGGATGCAGCAGCTCCTGCACCCGCGTCGCCGACGAGGGTCTGCACGGCATCTGCCACGGTCTCCGCACCCATCTTCTGCAGATCTCCGCCCGCGACAGCGGCTTCGCCACGGCCTTGCTCCATCCGAGCCAGAAGCAAGCAGGAGAAGAGAGGGAGGCGGCGGTGGTGAGCGAGCAGGTGGCGTGGCCGGTGAGGGAGACGATGAGGCAGAGCAGAGAGGAGGGAGAGGGAGGCGATTTGGGGGAAATGGGGTGGGCGATGCGGCCGGTGCCCGTTCCCCTCCTCTTATACTAGGGGCCTTTTTTGGCAACTACCCACGAACACGTGCACGCACACGACCGCGGGAAAACGCAACCGCCAGCGTATAATACACGTACACGCCTGGCGTACAATAGTACACGGGCCGGCGCGGGCTCATACAAGGCTCTACGACTGGTCTACGCGCGCTATACACCCACCTGAAATGACCATCGTGTCCCTAGTTACGAACCGCCATCGACGCATCTGGACCGTCCTTGTGTTTTTCCCACTCGCGTTCAGCCCAGGGGGGAGCACCGGAGCAGAAACGGCACCACACTAGGTGAAGTCAGCTCATAGTGACGCACGTTGCCGAAGATGGCGGGCAATGTATGAAAATTTTGTCATTGAATTTTATGAGCAAACGCTCGACGGAGGAGGTTTGGGAAGTGCCCTCAAAGATTCTCTATCCCCTATGTGTAGAGCCTTGTGATATCCAACGAAGTGATGCCACATTAACCCGTAATCCACAATACGTAATGTAACATCTGCGTTTCTTGGGGCGTTTCTAACTGATCCCATATCCGGTGTTAGCATTGGCGGAGCTTAGTACAAGTCTAAGGGGGCACACAGCCCCAGCCCAAGGCAAAACGATGAAGAGAATTTACCATGCATGGATTAGATTTGGAAAAAATATAATCCTTTGCCCTCCTAGTTATTCATACTCCCTCCGATCCTTTTTACTCTGCATATTAAAATTCTTATCATATTTATATATAAAAATATCAACATCTGTCATGCTAAAGTTATACAATACGAAACTTTAAGTCATGACACATTTATTGATATTGATTTCAGATTATGAATGTTGGTATTTTTTTCTATAAAGTTGGTCAAATTTTATGAGGCTTGACTTCAGTCAAATCTTATATGCGAATTTTTGCTTTGCACCCCTCCCTCCCTCCCTCCCTCCCCCCTAGATTCCTGCCAAGCTCCGCCACTGGGTGTTAGTGAGTATAAATACGATTTTACTCCCTTATGCCAAACCTAACATGTCCTCTAAAACGTATAAGAGAGGATAATTTTACTCTGACCCGCACCGAAGGAGAAAATATACTCCACCGAGACGGGCTGGAGGATAAATTTCAGCTCTCTCTCGCCTTTTCCTGCTGCTCCTGCGCGCCGCCGCCGCTGTTCCCATCCGCGCGGCTGCAGGACCAAGGCCACCGACTGCTTCGCGGTCCTGGCCGTGACCAGGGGCGTCCTCACCCTCCTCTTCCTCGCCTTTGCCGTAGTCAGGCCACCCATTGCCAGCGCCAATGACGCCCTTCTCACGGGCTTCGAGCTCGTGGCCATCTTCACCAGGTGGCCATCATTCGCTGCGCCGCCACATGCCGGGGCTAGCGTCGTGTCGTTGGCAGAGAGGCATCCTCCCTCTCCTGCGCCCTGCCGCCTTTAGGCGCCCTCACGTTTGGATTGTTCCATCAGGATGGCGCTGCTGGTAGCCAGCCGCGAAAGGCCCCATCTTCGCCCCGACGACGTCCGCCACCCGTCTACTCATCAAGGTCGCTAGTCGAGGGCGTCCATGTCGACGATGTGGATTTGGAGTGCTCCTGACCAGTCGCGTGCCGGAACGGCCCTGATCCTAGAGCTTCGACGGGACAGGCGTGCTGGCGGCCTCACGTTCTGCATCGCAACCCGATGACCGGCTACGCCAACGTGCTCCTGGCGATGACTGGCCCGCGTACAGGGGCCATGGCGAAGGGAGGGGTCGCGACAGAGACACGGTGGTGGAAGCTGCCCGTGGAGGTGTTGCGGTTGTGGGCGGCGCGCGACGAGGAGCGCGTGGTCGGTGCCCGTCGCCGTCGCATTGCTCGGGATCGTTGTGTTGGGCTGCCGGCAGAGCAAGGCCGTGGCGCGTGTGCGGCTCGTCCTTGACGATAAGGTCAGGCCGCTAATGTTGGTGTTGCATCGATGTGTGCGGCTAGTGGCAGCTCACGAACTACTGATGCCGCTGCTATTGGTGCTGCCCGAATCGATTCGGTTCAGCGCGCCGCTGCGTAGTATCTGTTTGATGAAATGCATAGCTCAATTGAGCACTTTACTCCCCTAGATTCAACAAATTAATTAGAACAGACCAAAACTTAGTGGAGTAAATGTACTCCACTAAGGTTTAATCGGCTGTATCCCCCTATATTTTACAGGGGGTTGGTTAGAAATGCCCTTAGGGCAACTCTAACCGATCACCTAAAACTTAAGAGAGCAGACGGCGGGGTAAAGTTAGTCGAGTAAAATTTTACTCTATTAACGGTGATCGCACCTAGCCGATCTCTTAAAAGTTAGTGGAGTAAAAATAAAATTGCCTTGATTTTGTGTCCTAGCAGCACCAACTTCAAACACTACACAATATATATTTAAAAACATTTAAATTAAAACATGCATATAATAACCATCATAGCATAAAGTTTCATCATCCCATTTTTCACGTTGCATTGGTCATGAATGGTGCCCCAACAATGCCCAAGAAAACCTTGGGTATGGCTTGATCGCACGTCCACGAAGTTGTTATAGTAGTCGCTAATACTCTCCCAAAACATGGTCTCGATTTGATTTGTTCTGATGTCACATCCATCGAGTTGGTGCACCAAGCGTCGCAAAGCGCAATGTCCTCCTTTTGGTTCTAGCTTTGGGTGCGTCACCTTGGGACCTTGGTTCTTGATTCGGTCACCTCCACAACCTCCTCCTCCTCCCCCTCCTCCTCCTCGGCCACCACCTCGGCCTCCTCCTCGACCACCTCCTCGGCCTCCTCCTCCTCCATGCATTGGGTGGCCGAATGATCCCAAAATGAGTCGTAGTTGAGCTCTTCAAGGCCAATGGCGGTCGAGGACTCCAACGATGCGAGGAATTCGGTCGTGTTCATCTCCGCACTACAATATCAAAGCAAACACTATCAACAATCATTACCGATCACCGACAATCACTATTGCATAGAGACACGACGTGAGGTTTTTATTATTACCTTATTAGCATTTCATCGAGCACTTGGCAGCCGCCATACTTATTGCTGGTTGCAGCCGCCGCTCGCGCCGGAGCAGTCGCCGTGGAGGCTGACGGAGTTGCAGCATGAGGCGTCGACCTAGGACGACATGCTACTTTGGCCTTCTTCATCTTCTTCTTCGCGACCGCTCCGCCGCCACCACCGTCAGCTTTCGGGCCTGTTTGCCTTCGATAAGTGCAGCGGGAGGGCGCCGTGTCCTTGTCGGAGAGGCGGTGGCCACCCCAGAGACCATTAGAGCGGTTGGAGAAGGAGCTTGGACACGGTGGTTCTTCTTCATACCCAAACTCTTCGGCGGCGGCGAACGCGACGCGTGGGTGGTTTCCGGAGGCAAAAGTCGATGGCAGTGGCCGGGCTATCCATTCCAGCCGGCCCGGCGGTCATCAGTGGCGACAGCTATGTTGGTGGGAGACAGTGCGGCACGGGAGGGGCGAGAGGGAGAGGCGTCAGTTTTACTCGGCCGTGGCGGGATGGAGTAAATTTAGGGAATTTTTTGAGAAAATAGAGAGGTGGGGTAAATAAATTACTTCACTAGAGCATCTCCAACAAACGCCCAAAAAGAGCTCCGCGCATTAAAATTTTGTTTTTTTGCCGCCGCACAGCTCCAGCAGGCGCTGTAGCGCTAAAAGTTTTTGGCACGCGCTGAAAAACGCTATCCCGCGAAACATATTTTGCGCTCCAGATTACGCGCGCTTAACAATTTGCACTGCGTGCTTTTTGGACGCGCGTTTTTAAGCGTCTACTATAGCAATGTTGGTTCAGACGCATTAAGGTGGTGTTTGGTTCTCTAGTCCTAGGACTTTTTCTAGTCCCAACTAAAAAGTCCCTAGTCCCTAAAAAGTCTTTCCCTGTTTGTTTTCAGAGACTAAAAAGTCCCTAGTCCCTTCCTAGGGGCTATTAAATGACCATGTTGCCCCTAGTATATAGAAAAATAACAATCAAACAACACCATGGGGTGGCGGGCCAATGGATGCATGGAGGGGCATTGATGGAAAAGTCCCAAAAAGTCTCAAAAAGACTCTCCTTGAGAGTCTTCTTCATTTAGTCTCAAATGCCTAGTTTAGTCCCTAAAAAGTCTCTCCCGTTTGGTAAAAAAGTCTCTATGAGGGACTTTTTCTAGTCTCTACACAAAAAAGTCTCTGGAAACAAACATCATCTCAAAGTGTTAAAATGACGCGCTATAATTTTTATTGGGCGCGAAATTTTTGTGCGGCAGTTGGAGATACTCTAATCCAGAAATTTTACTCCCTTACGTTCTTTTAGAGGATCGGTTAGAACTTAGAAATGCACCTAGTCCGGGAGGATTCCCTGCCCCTATCTCAACCGCCCATCTGCACATAAAATGGCTAAATTTTGTTCTCCTGCGTAGAGGATCTTGCCACGGGTCAGATATTAGCTGCTCACCCCGAACCAAACGGGAGAAAGGCAGAAAATCCAGTGCACGAACAGCAGTGCCCATTTTGTATCTTTGTGAACAGCTTTATGCTTTTTGCGTTGCGCACATCAAGAATTCATTCACTGATCGACTGAGTCAGCTCAGTTCACTCGCCGGCAGTTTAGCCGGACTTCGCCGTTCTTCCCGGTGAGCGCCAGGTTGCCCATCCTCACCATGGCGGCGGCGAAGTCTACCGCGAAGAGCGTGGCGTTGGCGGCGTAGGCGCGCACGAGCGCGTCCGTGCTGCCGTTGCCGACGCCGCTCCCGTAGAGCTCCTGGTCGGAGCGCAGGAGCACGCGGCGGGCGACGAGGTCCTGGAAGTAGCCGTTGTCGAACGCGGCGGGGGCGCGCAGCTCGAGCGGCGCGAGGTTCCCGTCGCCGCCGGCGGAGGGGCAGGCCTTGGCGCGTATCTGGGTGGCGAAGGCGGCGTCCACGGCCTCGTTACCGGTGTCGTTGTAGATGTGCGTGCGGAAGGTGGTGCAGCGTGCCCAGCCCACGGTGTGCGCCCCGGACAGCGCGGTGAGGGCGCGCGCGTCCAGGCCCTTGTCGCTGAACCTGGCGAGGAGGTCGGGGAGCCTCGCGTCCGGCGGCGGCAGGTTGGCGTTCGCCGCGTTCTGGCTCGCCGAGAGCCCGTCTCGCCGGCCCAGCTGCACCGTCCAGCTCGGCCCCCCGAGCTGCACGCACGCGGCCACCGTTAGTAATGCCACCGGCCAGGATGCCAGAAAGAGGGAGAGGGAGAAGCGGGTACCGACCAGGCTGACGGCGTCGCGGGCGGCGAGCGCGACGATGTCGGCGCAGGAGACGGTGGCCTTGCAGGAAGCCTCGACCTGCGCCTTGATGGCGTCGATGACCTCGTAGCCGCGCAGCGAGTTGGCGTTCGGCCCGGCGTTCTTCTCCCCCGTGAAGTTGGCCGTGTCGTCCAGCAAGACGGAGGCGTCGCACCCCTGCGCACGCATCCACACTCAGCACGCAGTTGGCAGGATGTAACTCGTGACCGGCCGGAACCGAAACGTACATTGACGAAGCAGTCGTGGAAGAAGAGGCGGAGGATGGACGCGCCCATGCGCGCCTCCTTCTGCACGGCCTGCGCCATGCCGCGGCGCACCACGGACTGCAGCTCCGGACACGAGGCGTCGTAGAACGCCGGCGACATCTGGCCGTCGACGACGACCACAACGGCCGCCGCCGCCGCCGCGAGAACAAGCACGACGACGCGCGCCTGGAGCATCCCCATCGCCCCGCCCACACTTCCAGAAAGCAACGGCTAAAGGAGAAAGGGAAGATCCTCCGCCGCAGCGAGAGTGAAGTGTTAAGCACGTCCGTATATATGGACACTCACACGCTGATCAAACGTTGGATGCCGCGGCAGCCTGTGCGCTGTTCGCTGCTGGATCGGGACGGGGTCGGGGAGGGGATCTTGTCGCTATCGTTTGGAAGGTGACAAGTGACAGGCAGTAGGATTGCTTGGGTGGTGGCCACTGGGGGACGTACGTACGTGCTGCGATCGAGCGGGCGGGCGCGGCCGTGGATGGTAGCGCCAGCCGGAGCGAGCACGGCGGTCGAGACACGGCCGGGACGGAGCCCCATGGATGGATGGAGTGGCCCGGCCGGCCAGAGGCACACGCCAATGGCCACCGGAGGAGTGTGCGTCGCGTGCATGGCAGTGCATGTGGCACCAACCAGCAGCGATCGAGCATCAATCAGTCAGCAGTACTGTGCGTTGCAAGTTGCCACGATTCCGGACAAACGGCCGGGCCATCCCCGAGCTCGTAAATCGGAACGCTGGCCAGTGATCGCACTCGTAAATCGGACGGTGAAATAAGCAGGGATAATCGGACGGTCACAGGCCTGCACTATTGCTGGATCCGTCCACTCCATTTCCATCCATACCATACTGACGCTACGTACCTACGAAGCTTTGCCCATGTGCACTTCTCGTCAGTAATGGGCAGACCGGCGGTAGTATAATTTGGAAGGCGGGTGCCCGCCCAAATTTGGGCCGATCGGCCTGCAGCCATCCCATCTGATGGATCGTAACCGTCGCATGCCACACGTGTATGAAAATTTTCTCATGCATCTCGCTCTCTTTCATCTTGCCGGCTGCACAGACTCTCCGATGGCCATCCCCCGCCGGACGTCCTCATCGCCTGTCCCCGCCTCCGCCGGCCGTCCTCGACTCCTCATCGCCGTTCGCCGCCCTCGCTGGCCGTCCTCGTCGTCGTTCGCCTATCCTCGCCTCCCACGGTCAGCACGCTCACCGAGCCTCTGTTTGTAGCAAAGACGAAGATGGTCGTAGCAAATAAACGAGCCGGTTGTGGCAAAAAAATAAGTCGCCGTGCACGGTCATCACACTCACCATCCTCTGGTTGTGGCAAAAAAGCCGGTTTTAGCAAACAACGAAGCCGGTTGCACCTTTTCGTCGTCGTCCATGGCTTCCCTTGTCTATGGTTGAAACCTTTTTTGCCGTCAGTTAAAGCTTTTCTCGTAGCGAGTTCCACCTTTTGGGTTTGCGCAATGCCCCACCTTCAAAAATCAGTATTCTACTTGAATCTTTTTCCAGAACGATGGTAGCTTTCTTATGACGATTGCAGCTTTTAAATTACGCAGTGTCTCGGTTGAAGCTTTTTATGCCGTCGGTTGAAGGTTTCGAATCAAACAGTGGAAACTTTCGTTGAACGGTTCCAGCATCACCGTGCTGTCGTGCGCCATTGACGAGCACTAGCGCCGCGCGCGGCCCTCTTGCAGTTCCCCCGCCTCGCGACTTCTCCATCGTCGCCGTCTTCTCTGCCCCCCCCCCCCCCCCCCCCGGCAGCAAAAAGTCTTGTCATGCCGGTGCGGTGCGTTGGATGGTGGAGATGAAGGAAACCAAGCGGTTGCTCCGCGTGACGGGGAGGGGGGAGAGATAATGAAGAAAACGATTCGAAGGAGAAGCGCTCCCGTGGCCTGCGTGTCGCACGATCGAGAGCGATCGCAAGGCGCGCACATGCGGCGCAATGGAACATTTCCCAATTTGGAAGCATGCTTCTGAAATCATGGTCGTATGCATGCGTGCATGCGTTTCTTGATTTGCAGAATCTTTGTCGTCGCTTCCAGACCACGGGAGATGATCGAGCATGGATGGTGCGCCACCGACCGGCCATCATTTGTCTCCCATTGGCCGCGCGATCAAGTGATGTTGGCAGAATCACATACCGTTTTTACATCGGGGGTTCCCAGGTTGTAAGAGTTCCATTCGGTTTGCAAAGGTGACCATTGCACATTTGGATAGGCTCTCCCCTTCGACTACGATGCCTTCTTTGTAGGCCTGGATATTCACTCACAGAACCTAGCCGGCATCATATCTTGAGATTAACGAAGTTATGATCATAGGTGTCTCGTAGTCGACGGAAGCGTCTTCTTTTACAAATAGATTGTCCTAAAAGCGTCATATTCTACCAGCCCAAGTTATGCTATTGAATTCCTCTAGCAGTCCCGGTATGAGCATTTCATTCCCTTTTTCAAACTCCATTTCTTTTTATATAACAATCCCTGATTAAAGAGAGAACAATATTCATCTTAAAACATTTCTAACAGATTCCTTAGTTCGCACTGATGAACTAATGTCACTCGACTATTATCAACCTAACTGCAATATTTTTCTGTCGCTAAGGATTGCACCAGAGCGAAAAGTCTAAAATAAATATAGAAAAATGCGAGCACCAGTGACAAGTGTAGGTATCATACTCTCTTCATTCAAATGAATAAGACGTGTAAGCATTCAAAAATCCAACTTTGACCACCTAAATTTTACCATTGAACAGTTCTTTGGAATACGAATCCAATGACATAATGTCACATACAATCCACAATTGATTGGTCCAATTCAGTGTCAAAGTTTAATTTTAAAATGTGTGTTTGTCTTATTGATAGGAATAAAGAGAATAATACTTAGTTATCCATATGGTTAGGAAATCCCTAACCATTCATGCTTCGTTTGCATCGCTTAATTCGAGAATTTTTGTTTCTTACCCAGGTAACCGGCGGACAAGAGCAACCAACTTGAGGCCTCACGCTAGTACTGAGTTGACGGGATGATATATACTATTTGGCAGTCACTGTACAACGCTAGCACATCAGGTCGTGGCGCGACTAACTCTCACTTGACGCGAGAAAGTAGCAAGCCTCGCCTCAAGCACATGCGAAAATGGGCCAGCCCAACACAGACCACAGGCCTTCAACGCGTTTCTTTTAATCCGTTTTTTCACATTATTTTCTTTCGTTTTCTCTTTCACTTTTCCTTATATATTTAAATATCCTAAATATATCTATTACAAAAACCAGTTTCCACAAAGTATTTGAAAAATGTTGATCATGCATTTGAAAAATGTAAAATGTATGTAGAAAAGTGTTTCTAATGTATATGGAAATTGTACAATGTGTATGCAAAAAAGTAGAAATCAAAAAATTATGAGAAAATGTTAAATGATGTATTTGAAATCATTCGCATCTTTGATACTGATGCGCTCGTAAACCTGACTTTGAATTAATACAAATGTAATTTTATTTTTTATCTTAGAACAACGGACATATGTTTTATCCTGCAAAAGAAAAGTGTTATTTATATCTCATGATATTTACTACTGTATGTGTTAATGTATCCTATGATTTCCACCCGCAAAAAAGTTTGTATACTATGATTTTGAACCTTCAAGTTCTTGCCCCCCCCCCCCCCCCTATCATTATTTTCTGGCTCCGTCCCTGAATGTGAAATAATGTTCTCATAGGTTCAAACATAAGTATTCCCATGAAACAAATTTATGCAACATTCTTAAGAAATACTCAGGTGTTTCCAAGAAAAGTTTGTTAAATTTGTTAAAATATTTATACGTCATTAGAAAATGTCCAATGTGTATTTTCAAAATGTTGACCATGTATTTCAAAAAGTGTTTAAAACCATATATGAAAAGAAACACTCCCTCCATTCCAAAATATAGTGCTTCATCTATTCCCGTGCTTCTACTTTGACCGTAAATTTAACCAACGAGACCGACTGCAAAAGTTATACTAGTGAATTCGTATTCAAAAGAAGTTTTCAATTATATATTTCTTTCTCCCGCTGCAGTCAGTCTCATTGGTTAAATTTGTGGTCAAAGTTGGACCTCGGAAAGCACGGGCGCACTATATTTTGGAATAGAGGGAGTATATATACATCATGTATTTGATAAATGTTCAACATGCATCAAAAAAAAATTCACGTGTACACCAAAAAAAATATCGTGTACTGAAAAATGTAGACGTCTGTTAAAAACCAATGAAAACCGAAAAAAGAAACAAAAGATAAAATCAATGAAAAGCAAAAAAACTAAAGAAAATAAAATAAAAGGAAACAATGAAAACCAAGAAAAAAACTATTAAAACCGGTGAAAATACGAACAAAGAAAATAAAGGAAATAAAAAACAGAGAAACCATCTGAAAAACAAGCAAAACTGAAAAACCGAAGAAAATGAGTGAAGAAACATAGAGAACCAACGAAAAAACAAAAGAAGAAGAAAACCTAGAAAAAAACAAGTCGAAACTAGTACAGTGACCGAACAAAACCACAAGTGTGTGGAATGAAACTTAACGAACGAGAGTGGAGTTTGGAACCCGGGTGCATTGGAGGACCTTGTTTCAACTAGTTACAGATCGTGTTAAAAGTTTTAAAAAAAATCCAAAAAGAATTCTACATGATCATATTGATGTACATTACATATGCGTAAGTTTGGTGATGAAATAGGTAAACATTTGACCTATAGAAAAATAACAAACTTGTGATTTCTAAATAGCGAATAATAAATGCATTCCAAAATTACGATTTTGCCATTTTTTGTGTAACTTACATGGTTACTTATTTCAGCATCAGCATTTGCACATCTGTTATATACATTTGTATGAACATGTTGAATTTATTTTGGACTTTTGAAACTTTAAGATATCATATTGGCACTATTCAAAATATAGGACTTTTTGCATGTTGTACTCTCTTTAAGCAAGATATAGTTTTCAGGTTCGTGCCGCTCCTGCAGAAGCCTCGTGTAGCTCGCTACATGGACCGGGGCCAACACCTACCAGTAACCAACAGCGAGCACATAAGCCTATTGCTGCTAGCTAAATTTATTTTCTCTGATTTCCTCATTTCTCTTCAGTTTTATTTGTTGGTTTCATTTTAATTTTAAAATGTTTATCAATTGAAAAAATGACAAAATCAAGAAATGAATTCAAAAAACATACATCAATTTTATAAAAGCCTCACGAAAATAAACCACGGATATGAAAAAAAACGCTCCGAATGCACAAGGTGAATTCCAAGTAAATTCATGAATTTCTGAAAAGTTAAGAATTCAAAAATATATCACAGACTGAAAATCAAATCGTGAATTTGAAAAATGCTCTTGAGTTGGAAAACACTCACAAGTTTGAAAAATGTTCACGAATAAAAAAGTTGTTCGGAAAATACTCTTCAATTTGAAAACTATTCACGAGTTTAAAAATGTCCACGAGTTTTAACAATGATTATGAATTCAAAAAATGTTCAGATATTCCAGATTATTCATAAAAAACATATTAAAAACGTCAATGAATTCAAAATTTTCATTAATTTCATAAAAGGTTCATGAATATGATTTTTTCACAAAGTCTAAAAATGTTAATGTAATTTGAAAATAGTGAAAAATGTGAAAAAATATAATTTAAAAAGTGGCCATGGATTTGAAGAAAATGTTCACCAATTTGAAAAGCATCCACGAATTTTGTAAAATATTCATCAATTTTTAAAAGTGAAAGTAAAGAAAAATTGAAAAAAAAACAAGCAAAAGGTTGATAAAGCTTGAGAAAACCAGAAAACTAGAAGAAATCCAATATAAAAGGTAGAAATACAGAAGAAATAGTTACAGTAAACAGAAAAACCGGCAGAAAACAAAGAATAGAGATAAAACGAAGAAACTTTCATAAAACCGTCAGACAGGTTGCCCAAGAAGCCCCAACACTCAAGCCCTTCTATTCGTGAAAGCCCTAATGGGCTGGCTCGTGAGAAACATATAATGGACGAGCATTAGGTGTTCCTACAAGCGATATATAGCATTTGGGTTGGGCTGAGTTATTTTTCTTGTCGGTTCTCGGCTCCACATGCTATATATCGCTTGTAGGAACACTAAGTATCTGTAATATCGCTTGTAGGAACGCCCAGCACTTAGTATGACCAAACTAACACACCTCACTTAGGACGCCCAGCACATGTCTCCCAAAAGGTCCAACGATATGACGACTACTAAGCCTATCAGCATTAGGCCCAACACGAAGTCTACCAAAAGGCCCAAATATACGCCCAAACATACTACACTGGTAACACTATGGCAAGGCCTAAACACGCCACGTATTTTACCTCTATATGTTTGCCTCACCTCTGTGGCTTGCACTTGCCATCTTGTCATTGTTAACATTCTCCAAATACTTATTTAACATTTTTAAATGCTTAATTAACACATTTTAAATACACGTTCAACTGTTTTCACACACATTGCACATTTCTTGTATACATTTTTCGTATATAACTTTTTTAAATACATGATTAAAATTAATCAAAACATTATCTAAAGTATTATTTTGTAACATATATGTTTAGAATACTTGAAAGTTTAGACAAAAGTAAAAGTAAGAAACGGAAAAACAAAAACAAAAACATGAAAAGACAAACAGAAACCAAAAAGGAGAGTTGTGGCCTTCATCGCATCTGGCCGGCCCGTCTCGTTGCCGCCTTGACGCTCTGAAATTTAACATTCGAGGTTTCTTTAACATTTGTGAATATGTTTTTCTGGCATTTTCAAACATTTTTTAGAAACAGTAAACAATTCAGAAATTCCGATTATTTTTTGAAAAAACTGAAATGTTTTTTTAGAAATTCCAAAAAATATTAAAAACAAATATATTTAAAATTTATGAAATATTTTAAATAATTTTGAACAACTTTTAAATTCTGAACACTTTTTGAAAATGTGAAGACAATGTAAATTATGAACGTTTATTTAAAATTATGAAAAAATGTGATCGAAACTTCCAAATTCCAACCGTTTAAGAAAACGTTCTTTTAATTCAATATAAGCAATTTATGAAAAAAATAACTTCTTTTGTAATTTTTGATTTTTTTGTAGAAACAATAAAAAGTAAAACGGAAAATAAAAAGGTAAGAAAACCGGAAACCTGGTAAAAGAAAATGACAAGGAATAAATCAAATTAATAACCCTTTTAGAAAGTTTGCAATACCGGTAGAAAACTGTATAGAAGAATAATACGCATGCTGCCTAAATGGGCCGGCCCTGACAATCGATCGCCTTGCTTGCCTCTGCGTTTGGACGACTATTGAACTCAGTGAGCGTCCAATAGAAAGTTCCGGTCGCGCCTTAATCGCCATGATACATTTTTTCTTCTGGTCCATCCAACCGGGCCATAGTATGAACCTAGGCTCAAAAGCCCACATTGTCCATCCAAGAGCAATCATTGCCTTTTCTTTTGAGTAGTCTTCCAAGAGCGTCCCATTTCAGCCCGGGCATTCGGTCTTTTCGGTTTGTTCGGTTCCGTCTTTTCGGTCTTGTAAGAATTCGGTCTTCCATAATTGAAGACCGAAATAATTTCGGTATTTTCGGTTATTCACTATTCGGTCTTCGGTCTTTACTGTTCGGTTCGGTCTTTTCGGTCTTCTAAGAATTCGGTCTTCCATAATTGAAGACCGAAATAATTTCGGTCTTTTCGGTTATTCACTATTCGGTCTTCGGTCTTTACTGTCCGGTCTTCGGTCCTGACCAAATAGACCAAATTAATTGCTACAACTCAGATTCCAGTACCAATACATTTTTACATTTGACCGAAAGTAACAAGATTCATATTTAACGCAAAGTAAGAAGTGTGTTCGGTTGATGCCAAATGCAATATAGAACAAATTTCCAGATTACTACAAGATGACAAAAATAGAACATAATCTTCGGGTTTGGTCTTCGGTCTTCGGTTTTTATGCCCAGGGTGAGTCCCATTGCATCACACTATCTAGCTGACATAAATGTACACTAATACTCGTAAAAAAGTTCTCCAAAGAATAAAAGGTACAAAAACTCTAGAACTATGTGAGGTGTGTTAGTTTCGTCATACTAACTATCTGTAATAAATGTCATTTAAGCGTTCATCCCATGTTCTAACACGATCTAAACCTCTCATTGACTTCTTTTTTAAGGGGAAGGCCTTCATGGCTAGCTTTATTAATCTGAAATAACACTTACATCATCCGCTAAGAAACGAGAAATAAAGTCAGGAGGTGAGTCCAGCCACACATTTGGTGGATCATCACGACCTTGTTGTGCTAGCACATGAGCAACCATATTAGATTCACGATTACAATGCTCTATCAGAACCTTCCCAAAGTCTAGACTAAGAGCTCGACAGTCGTCGAGAATTGGGGCATCTAACATCGCATGCCCGGTGTTGTAGTTTAAAGCTTCAACTACGACCAAGTTATCCATCTGAACTAGGAGAGAATTGCATCTAAGTCTCTGAGCCAATTTGAAGCCTTCGACAAGGGCCGCCGCTTCGACAGAGATAACATCCGCAACATGTTCTAATTTAGCAATGGACGGACCAATAAAAGCACCAGTATTGTCTCTGACAATTGCTCCACATGCACCTGAATGATCTGAATCTGTGAAGGATGCATCAACGTTCAGTGCAAATTGTCCAGCTAGAGGTCCGTGCCGCCGATTCAGGCGTGGTATGCCCGGCGGTTTGCTTGCAGCTCTCACAAAGTTCAAAGCCAAAGCTTGTATTGCAAGTCCGCGTCGATCTAGAGTTAGGGCCTCCTCACCTCTAGTAATCAGCCTCCTTCGCCACCATAAGTACCAACATGCAATGGCCACAAGTTCAGGAATTTCGATCATGTCCATATAAATCATGCAGTGTGCTGGGTCGCACAAAATGCACTCAAGAATCTCTGCTCATGACTTTCCTGGAGTAGCTATTTCAACTATCATCTCACGCACACCCAGTGACCGCCATACCTCATGTGCACGTCCACAGAAAAATAGCATATGGGCCACATCCTCCGCGTGTGTAGAGCAGATTGGGCATTGTCTTGAGTTAGAAATATGTCTGTTTGCAAGAACACAGTAGCATGGGATCGCATTATGGAGGCATCGCCATAAGAAAATATTTACCTTGGCTGGTACCTTCAGGTTCCAAAGTCGCTTCCAGACAGGATGTACTGACAATCCACTAATTCCCGAGGGGTAACCATTACCTGCCGCATGGTATTCCTCCCATTGCCTGTAGTAAGCAGACCGAACATTGAAAATTCCAGATTTCGTCAGATGCCATGCAACAAAATCTTCGGTCTCATGTTTAAATATAGGAATTTGTAAGATTCTTTCAGCGTCAATGTGCCAGAAGTTATCTCGAATAAGTATTTCATCCCACTCTCCTGTTATAAGGATGATGAGTTCGTTCACCGTCATCAACACACAGTTACCACGTACAGTAACTATCTTCCTGGATGAACTGTTTGGGATCCAGCAGTCATCCCAAATATTGATTTTATTACCATCTCCAACTCTCCATATACAACCCTTCTTAAAGGTTTGTATCCCTGCCCAAATACTTTGCCACACATAAGATGAACCCTTTTTCAGCTCACAATTCAACAAATCACCAGATGGATAATATTTTGATCTCAAAACCTTGCCGCAAAGAGAGTCATAATTATCAATTAGCCACCAACACTGCTTAGCTAGCTTAGCCAAGTTAAAACTTTGAATATATCTGAAGCCCATTCCTCCTCTCTTCTTAGGAATACACATTTTTCACCATGCAAACCAATGCATTTTCCGTTGATTCTCACCATCTCCCCACCAGAAATGTGAAATAGCATCATTGATCCCCTTACAATTTTTTTCGGGAATTTGAATACCCCCATCGCATAGGTGGGGATGGATTGAGCCACCGCCTTTATCAATGCCTCTTTCCCACCATAGGATAAAGTTATTTCTTTCCATCCATTTGTAAGTTTCTGAATTCTTTCAATAAGGTGCTTAAAATAGTCCACCCTGTCAACCCCAATCATAGAGGGGAGCCCCAGGTATTTGTGAGACAAAGATTCGGTCATTATATCCAATATTTGTCAGATTTCAACTTTGTCTTCTACCTTAGTACTCGGACTAAAATATATAGATGATTTGGCAACACTTACCAATTGTCCTGAAACAATACAATATTCATCCAAAACTCGTTTCAGGGTAGTAGCATTCATAGTGTCTGCTTTCATTAGGATGAATGAATCGTCAGCAAAGAATAGATGAGAGATGAATGGTGAGTCACGACAGACCTGAACTCCTTCCAGATTTCCAACTTCCTCCTCGTGAGCAATTAATGCAGATAAACCTTCAGCGCACAAGAGAAAGAGGTAAGGGGACAGGGGGTCCCCCTACCTTAGACCCCTTGTAGAATGGAAAGGATCGGTCTTACTTGAGTTGAATCTCACCTTATATTGGACGGATGTTACACATGCCATGATCAACTAAACCCAACGGTTCTCGAACCCCAGCTTCTTCAGTATGGCTTCCAAGAACACCCGTTCGACACGGTCGTATGCTTTATGCATATCAAGTTTGACAGCGCAACAACCAATTTTCCCCTTCTTCTCTTTCTTCAAAGTATGTAAACATTCATAGGCCACAATTACATTATCAGTGATTATACGACCTAGGACAAACACACTTTGCATTTCACTAATAATATCTGGAAGGAACACCTTGAGCCTTGCAGCTAACATTTTTGCAATCACTTTGTAGACCACATTACAAAGGCTAATGGGCCTAAATTGAGCGATCTTTTCAGGAGTCTCCAATTTGGGAATAAGAACTATGGTAGTGGTATTCCATCCTTCTGGAATTACTTTGTTGTTTACTGCTTCAGGAACCTCTTTCACTAACTCATCACCCAGCAAATGCCAAAATTTCTTATAAAATATGGCGTGCAGGCCGTCCGGGCCAGGGGCTTTCATGTCTCCGATGCTAAACAACGCCCTTTTAACCTCCTATTGTGTGTACGGGGCTAGAAGTGCCTCGTTCATATACTGAGTAACATTTGGTTTCACTTTATGAAGTAGCTCTTGGTTCGGTTCATGTACTTATGCTGCAAACAGATTCTGAAAATAATTGTCAATCAGTTCTTTCATAGCTTCCTTATCCTCCTTCCAGTTCCCATACTCATCCATTAGGCGACGAATGAAATTATGTTTTTTCCTAGCCAAGGCAAAGTTGTTGAAGAAGTTAGGGTTTCAGTCGCCATATTTGAGCCAGTTCGCTCTAGATCGTTGTACCCAGTAAATTTCCTCCTTCTCAATTGCCTCTTCTATCTCTATAAGCAAACATCGCTGCTGATTTGCCGACTCGTCAGTGAGTGGCCCCAATTGCAGCTGTTCAAGCTCCTCCTTCAGCATCTTAATCCGGCGTTGTGGTGATTTCAACACTGTACGGTCTCATTCATGAAGCTCCGTATGAACCATTGAAGTACGTTCAACAAGGGTAGCCGTATTCGGCGTTTGCTCCCAGGCTTCTGTGACGCGGGTCATCACATCCTCTTCCTTTAGCCAGCGTGCCTCGAACTGCTCACGCCTTATATGCTGCTGGTCTTCATTCCCATCTCCTTCTGTTTCCAAAACAACCGGCCTGTGGTCTGACTTTATATGTGGTGCATTTGTCACAATTGCTCCTGGGAACAGACCATGGAATCCACCATTACGCACAACCATGTCCAGTCGTTCTCTCAGACGACGACGTCTCCAAGTACACTAGCTGCCTTTAAATCCCATGTCTACAAGCTCACAATCCACTAGTGCATCTCCAAATTGTTGCATCATCCTAACTGGCCTTGGGTCACCATCCTCCTTCTCATGTGAGTAAAGTATTTCGCTAAAGTCTCCCATCACGACCCATGGGAGAGACGATTGAAGATACAGGTTCCTCAAATAATCCCATGAAAGATGTTTATCCTCCTACCGCGGTTCGCTATAGAACCCGGTTAGCCTCCATTCTTCTTCCGGTGACTTGCCCACTTTAACATCAATAATTTTTTTTCGTTTTTCCCAGAACTTCTATCACACAAGAATTGTTCCAAAACATTAGAAGGCCACCACTAGCCCCAACACTTTCCTCCACCTCAACATGATCCATTTTCAGTTTCCTCATTAGTTTCTCTGCCCTTACTGTATTCATATGTGTTTCGGACAGAAAAAACACATCAGGCCACCACTTCTTCTGGACGTCCAGAAGAGTTCTCTCTGCCGCGGCACTGGCAATACCGCGACAGTTCCAGCATAGTATTTTCATTGCTCCCAGCGATCACCCTCTAGGGGAGTCGCCGATATACTCGACATGTCTTGAGCAGAGCTGCTCTCATTCGACCTCAGTCTCTTTGGGGCATGGATTTTCTTTGGTGTACTCAGTAAGGTTTTTTCCACCTGATTAGCAGCAATATTCTCTATTGGATGTACCTTGTCATTCACAAATCCCGTCGGTGGAACCTGCGAGGGACCCACTGGGCGTGTAACCACCGTGACATCTTGTGCTATCAGGCGTTTCCTTGCAGAAGGTATAACAACTCTATCATTGATATCGGTTCCCTTGAGACCATTCTCGTCATTTATGTCCATGTCAACACTCTCCCGGGGGTTAGGATCTCCAGGTTTACCTCTCCCAAGACCAGAACCTCCAGCTCTTTCTCCTTCTCCACCTCTTGGCATTCCTTTCCCCATTGATCCTCTTCTGGCTGGATTATCAAAATTAACCAACAACCACTCCCCCCACTCGCATTCTTCCGGTCTGTGTGTACCATATCCACATTTAGTCACGACATGGCCAACCAGACCGCAAAAGTCGCAAAAATCCGGCAGTTTCTCGTACTCCACATGATGCTTCTTCGACTCCTTCAAAGTCAATGGGACAAAACGAACTAAAGGCGTATTTAGCTTGATGAAAACTCTAGCCCGTAGGTATTTCGTAGGATTCAGGCGGCCTTCATTAACAATAACCTTAATCGGGGGGATTCCAACCTTCTTCGCTATCTTTGTTGCAAGCTTCGTCTTCTTCATCAGCCCCTCTGGGATACCCATAATACGCGCCTAGACAGGGATCCGATCTAGTTTATATTACTTCATGTTAGTGATTCCATCATATTCCTCAATAACCACAGCTGCTCTACGGAATTCCCAAGGACCTCCATTCATCACGCTATTCCAGTCTCCCAGACACAGAAACCAGGCAAGAAACGGGTTTGGCTCCAAGGTTTTGAAAGTAACACCTTGAGCAGACGACCATGCATTGCACATTGCTTTGAACAGGGATGCATGGCTAAAGGGTTTGGTAGTATGAACCCTAAAGATCCCAATCCATCTTGTTTCTTCTATCAGGCCTTTGATCTCACCCGATAGATCCAACTCTTCCTCCTCCTCACCATGCAGATTGAGACCCTCAAAACGATCTTCCAAAATCTCCTCGACGTGCCGGTTCGCATCAGCATCACTGCCACCTGACGCCGTGCCCGGCAGAGCCGTTCTTGCCGATCGGTCTGTCATGCTGCTCTTCCAAACAACGCCCTACCCCACCGTGCGAGCCCTCAAGGAATCAGGGCACAGGAAAATTGATGTGGAAGACTTTTTTTAGGTACTCCCTTCCTGTGTAAAGATACGTTCTAGGTCACCCTTCTTCTCCTCATTCTTTCCTCTTCCTTGCGAGCTCATGTTCGTCGGACAGATCGATTGTGCATGTGCCCTCAATCATGACCAAGATGGCATCACTAATGAATTGTGATTGCCGTCAATGTAGGACACTGATGGGCTCGTGCCGAAATCGGGTGAAAAACTAGGTCGTGTCTTCTTCAAATGCCCAAATTATAGGGTAAGCCTCAAGACTTTACTCTCATTTATTCACCTTTTACTCTAGAATCCTTGTGTATTTTATCGATTTTGTAGAAGAAGGAAAAGAGAGGCAGTTATTGTGATTTATATTACTCCTTGTGACGTAGCACTGCCAAGAAAATGAAACTCTAAATCAAAAGTGAAGAAAATGTAATCTAAAACACACACATGACTAAACTCTGAACACATTTCAAAACGAAATTTGAAACACAGAGGGGAGGGATGGGCCGGTTTGGGGTATGGTTGAAGGACCCACCCCACAAATCTGACAAATAATTTTCGGAGTTCACTAAGGCTCTAGCCATCAGACCTACGATGAACAGTTTAACCACATTTAGAACCCCGAATGTGCATTTTCGAACCTATATATGCAAGGTTAACATTTTTTCTAATACATGGTTAAATTTTGATGCATTTTTCTCTTCTCAAAACTGAGGTGAAAAAATGCTAAGTTCCAAAGCTATAACGAATTTATGTGAGTAATTTCCTTGATATGTTGTACATCACTAGGCAAAATAAAACACCATTTCTAGATTGGACCAATGTTTGTAAAATTATCTATTCTACAAAAATTGTATGTCTATTGCAACAAACACAAATCAAACCAACTCAAACTATCACACTTATTTTGAAAATAACGAAGCAACCTCTGCTTGTGTATACATGCAAATCCTTGTTCAACTATGCTCATCATGCTAATGCGGGAGTGAAATAAATAATGGCATGAATGATTGAACAACAAACATGGACACGAACAATGTCCTTACATGCATCAAGTACTACCAATTTGGACATATGAGCATGGATTACCCCTTGATGGATAGGTTATGAGCTTATCAATAACCAATGTTAACTTCGAATTCCAATCACTCAATAGTGGTTCTGTTAGTGTGGATGCATGCAATAGTTACAACAGATTGTTCGTTGACATATCAGCTAAGGTCTTATCAGGAAAACAGATGGTTTACATAGTAGCTGCTTACCAAAAATGTTACATTTTTTAGCATGTGCAACTGGAAAGTGTCAAAAGACATCTTACATTATGGGACGGAGGGAGTAAAATTTAAGAATGCTATGACAGAGCACATTACAGTGCTAGCTTTAGAAATGGGCGGTTGTGCACAAGAGCAACACAACTTTAGAAGTGTCAAAAATGCTATTATATTATGATTATGAGACAGAGGGAGTAGTATATAGGGCTTTAGAAATAGAAGAAGCAGATAATCATCTATTTGAAGAAAACATATGTTGAAAATATGACATAAAACTACTACATGCCGGTTTTGATGCATATCATTAGCCATCCATTGCTTACCCTTAACAGTAACATATGTGTTCCGCGGTAGTTTTGTAGTGAAACAATTAAGTATCGGAATATGGACATGCTTTGATCCAATTTTGACGGGTAAGAATCAATTTGACAAGTAACGTCGATCCAATTTCGACGGGTAGAATCAATTTGACAGGTAACATCGATCCAATTTTGACGGGTAAGAACCAATCTGATGCATGACAGGTAGAATCAATTTTGACAGGTAAAAGATTCACACTTTAGCATGCAGAAAACTTGTGTTGCGGACATTTGCCGAACTGAATGAAGTAGGTTGAGTGATAGATAGAAACTAAGAAAGGATTTAGAGAGGTCGAGCAAAGCGGAAGCTACGGGTGTGTGATGCATCGACACGCGGGGAATTGTTGAGCTTGCCGAAGCCATGTCCACGCGGGAGGGCAGGAGAGCATGTGCCACCGATGAGCATGGTGGAGGGAACCAAATCGTGGTACTACACGCCACCACCAGGTGTGTTCGGTTTCCTACACACTGTCAGAGGTTAAATACTTGCAAGTTATTTTCTTGAAAAAAGAAATGCTTGCAAGTTATAAGAGACTCATCTATACAGTTCATTGACACCTAAACAGTTCATTGACTGCCATTTTGCGATGTATGATAAAAAAAGAAGTTTGCGAGCATGTTGCAAATAATTTAGTCAATATTTGCAAGCTTTGTGTAAGGGAGTGGATATATTGCTCATGATCTAGAGTAGCTTACAAATGATCACAGGGATGGAAACACTCCGATACAGATGAACTAGGGTTACAAGGAAAGGGGAATTGAGTAGAGTAGGTAGCCGCCGGGTCGATTCACCTGATCCACTGGATGCCTCTGTATTTGATCGAGGTGGTATAAGTAACATGGGAATTGTTGGGCTCATCTTGCCCACTGTGGCCCAGTGATGAGGGAGTTGGGCTTCTTAGCTCTGGTGGGCCGTTGGGCAGCGACGGGGTCGCTGCCAGCTGGGTCCTTCATGTCAGGTGCCTGGTTGGGGCTTGCAGAGTTGGGGTCGCTGACATGCCTCCTCCTTGTGATGAGGCTTGCCTCAAGCCTCAGCTGCTGGGAATCAAGCTTGCAAGGTTGCTTTATCCTCCCAAGTGTCACCGAAGGCCGTCTCATCGGACCAGCGAACGTGGAGTTGCTCGATCATGGTGCCATTTTTCTTGCACCAACGGTGCTGGAGGACTGCGACTGGCACGACATGTGTATCAGTATGGCATGGCAGGACAGGGTTGGGGGCGTACTCGGTCGAAGACAGTGGCGCAGCTGGGACACATGGAAGACCAGGTGAACTTGCGAGTGTGGAGGGAGTTCCAGCTTGTACGCGGCGTCATTGATCTTGGCGATGACCTGATATGGTCCATAGTACTTGAATGCCAGCTTGTGGTTGGCTTGCCGTGCGATGGAAGTTTGAATGTATGGTTGGAGCTTGAGGTAAACTGCATCGCCCATTTGAAAAGTACGAGGTGATCGCCGCTTGTCAGCTTGGGCCTTCATGTGCTGCTGCGCTTTGTTCAGATGTTGTTGGAGCGGGTCCTGCACCATGGCACGCTCGTCCAGCCAAGAGTGGAGCACCAACACCATGCACTCAGTAGAGGGAGTGATCCCCAAGTGTCGGGGTTCATGCCCAAACATCGCCTTGAAAGGTGACATCCCAATGCTCGAATGATGGGAGGAGCTGTACCAGAATTGGGCGAGCCGGATCCAGTGACCCCATCATGTCGGGCAGGCATGCAAAAATCATCGGAGGTAAGTTTCCACACACTGGTTCACTCTTTCAGACTGCCCGTCAGTTTGTGGATGGTTGGGTGTACTCAATCGCAGCTCTGTACCCGCGTACTTGAAAAGCTCTCTCTAGAAGTGGATGGTGAAGACGGGGTCGCGGTCAGACACAATGGTCATTGGAAACCCATTGATTTTGTGCACGTTGTTCATGTAGAGGAGGGCCACCTTTGCTGCCATGTATGGGTGTGCCAATGGAAGGAAATGGGCAAATTTGGTGCGCTTGTCCACGATAACCCAGAGACAGTTGAATTTACCAGATTTTGGCAGGCCTTCGATGAAGTTCATAGTGATCATCTCCCTAGGTTGTTGTGGAATGGGCAGCGGCTGAAGCAATCCCGGTGACGCAGATCTATCTGTTTTAGCCTGCTGACAAGTTGGGCAACAACAGACATATCGTAGGACATGTGTCTTCATTTTTGGCCATGCGAAGAGGCGATGAATGAGCCAAAAGGTTGCTGGGAACTCCGAGTGCCCGCCAAGTGAGCTGTCATGGAAAGCTGCCATGATTCTTTGTTGAAGCTCTATTGACCCACCCAGCCAAATGCGACCGCGGAATCGCAGGATCCTGTTCTGCAGGGAGAAGCGACCTTTGGGGTCTTCCTTCACCGCTAATTGCTCTAGTAGCTTCTGCGCTTGAGGGTTGCAGTTATAACTGGTTGTGACATCCTCCAGCCATGATGGCTAACAAGATGTGACGTTAAACAACAGCTCCGGCAATCTAGCTTGGGATAATGCGTCTGTAGTCGTGTTCTCCGTGCCTTTCTTGTAGCGGATGGTGTATCGAAGGCCCAAGAGTTTGTTGAATGCGCGCTGCTGCCAGGGTGTCGAGAGTCTCTGCTCCTCCAAATGTATCAAGATTTTCTGGTCCGTGAAGATGATGAACTCGCTGTGCTGAAGGTAAGGCCGCCATTGATCCACGACGACAACTATTGCAAGGTACTCCTTCTTGTACATGGAGAGTCCTTGGTACCGGGGGCTCAGACTTTTCCTCAAGAATGCTATGGGGTGGCCATCTTGTTGCAGTACTGTGCCAATTCCTTTGTCGCACGCGTCTGTTTCCATTGTGAAGGTTCTGTTGAAATCGGGGAGTGCGAGCACTGGGGCTGTAATCAGCTGTTGTTTGAGCAGTTCAAACGCTTGGGTTGTGTTATCTGTCCAGACGAACGACACTTCTTTCTTGAGAAGGTTGAATAGTGGTCGGGCTATCACTCCGAATCCTTGAACGAAACGGCGATAGTACCCTGCAAGGCCGAGGAATTGGCGAACCTCTTTGGCATCCTTGGGTGTGTTCCAAGCTTGCACAACACATATTTTGCTAGGCTCCATGGCTACCCCATCACCACTGATGACATGACCCAGGTAGGATAGTTGTTGTTGGCCGAATTCACATTTGGAGTGCTTAACTTTCCACCAATCTCTGTGCAAAAGCTCGAGGACTTGCTTGAGGTGGGCGACATGTTCTTCCCATGTCTTGCTGAACACCAAGATGTCGTCGAAGAACAAGAGGACACAATGCCGGAGGAGTGGGTGTAGTGTTTCTGTCACAGCATCGATGAAAGTAGCTAGCCCACCAGCTGCCAGACGCAGGGCAGATCATCCCTACGCCCGAACCCCATGAGAGGGTAGTTTTTCTTACCCATTTCGTCAGCAGACTAGGATTTCCCCTCCACCCGTTTGTCTGCGGGCTCATGTTTCACTACGGGCTGGATTTTCATGATCTGGCCCCCAATTTCATCCTGAACATCTCAGCGTTTATCATCGTGTGCGAGGCTTTCCTCCGCATCAGGCCCCACTTCGGCCTATGGGTGAAAACCTTCAATGTTAAACCGAAGGTGGTGGGTGGCCAGCAAGCAGAGTGCGGAGGCGCCATGGTGGGCAAGATGCCTAACGCCACCTGGCTCGAGGGCACCTATGTGGATACCATAAAGGGCTGGTAATCGGGGTGGTTCTATATCACCGAGCCGCGCGGCTCCAACTGGGTGGCGGCCCCCAAATTTTGATCCGGAATCCCCACACGGCTCACCTCCTGGAAAGAGAAGGGCCTATCCTGGGGTTCTCCCATAGAGCTGACCGGACTCTAGACCTGCATCAGGAACATGACGAGCAAGAAAATCAAGCTCGTCAACGTGGTCCAGGTCATGCTCTTCCACCGGATCCTCTCGTGTCAACGACGGACATTCGATTTGTGGGAGTTCGACTCGGCCAAGCACCAGACGCTGTGAGAGCTCTATGACACGACGCACGAGAACGTCCGGAGGGTGTTGTTCAAGGGCGTCGAGGTACCTCCTTCCCTCACCGAGGACCGCGGACTCAGCGCAAAGTGTCGCGCCAATCCAGTAAGTTTTTTTGTCTCACAGGGTATTTATTTGCCCCGGTTTAGTCATATGCAGGATCTAAGCTTCTATGTCATTAATAGGACTGGATAAAGACAGCAGAGCAGCTTGATTGCCCAGCCCCCCCTGCCCGAAGATCCTGCAGACGCTCACCTAACAGAGATGCTGACTCCGGCACCTTACGAGGTGCCGGTGAAGAAGACCAAGGAGAAGGCCGCAGGGACCCGA
This sequence comes from Triticum aestivum, assembly GCF_018294505.1. NCBI lineage: Eukaryota > Viridiplantae > Streptophyta > Magnoliopsida > Poales > Poaceae > Triticum > Triticum aestivum. The sequence continues at coordinate 123,213,150 of NC_057800.1, read as the reverse complement.
AAGGGTCTCCGGCGCAAGGTTGTATCGGACTCATCGCCCGATGACTCCGACGCGCACTCCTCACACGAAGATGAGGAGGAGGAAGAGGAAAGTTCTCCCCCCAGCCGGGGGAGACAAGAAAAGGAAGGCCGACCCAACCGGGGAGGCCGAAGGGTCCAAGAAGGGAAGGACCCTCCATCCAGACTGCTCCATACGGCCGCCCACAACGACGACGAGTGGTTTCCCAGGGACAAGCCCCTGGCGAAGTCGTAAGTATCTGGATACCATAGTAATTCATGGTATGTTTTATTGCACTGCTTCTACTTATGCCGAATATGATTATGCAGCCCGTCCCGACCCGTATCGACGTATCTTCGTCGGATGGTTCTTTGGACTCGTCGGATATGAATAGCGATTCACTTCCAACCGCCTCCACCCCTTGCTCTACGGACAACGTCGAAGTGTTGTCTCAATAGGCATCGAGCCAAGGGGAGGTAGTCCTGGGGGCGCCTCGAAGCGACCTTTCGGACCCTGGGCGCAAAGGGAGCAAAATCCCCACGGGCTCCAAGTTTGGCCCCTAGCCGAATACTGTGTCGGAACCTTCGATGGTTCCGGACTCTAGCAGGCGACCCCCCGTTAAGAGGGGCAAGCCGCCTGTGCTGGTGGCCTTTGTCCAGCCAGAGGCGTCGGACAACTTGCTGGAAGCGCTTCGCGGCGCTTCCATCGACGAAGAGCACCACACTATCATGAGTGCGGTGATCGAGAAAGTTCAGTCCGCCAAGAACGGACTGACCGAAGCTTGCGCCAGCCTCCTAACAGGCTTTGAGGTAAGCAATGAAGATATAGGAAAATATGACCGCGTGGACAATAGCCCCTGATGCTCTGTTCGGCGTTCGGAAAGAAAGGCCGAATAGAGGATCAAATAATAACTCAGGAGTCTAATCAGAAAAATGTCTATGTGTATGTGCAGGCTTCACTGCTGGCCGTTGCCGCACGTACTGCGGAGGTCTCTGTGCTGAAGCAGGACCTGGAGCGGTCCGAGGACGAGCTCGGCCTTACCAAGAGGCAGCTCGAGGAGAGCAAGGTAAGCAATACCCTTTTCTATATATTTAAAAATAAGTTTGGGTGTAAAGTAATAGGATCATCATGGATTTGCCAGGGGCCACGATCGAAGTGGCAACCCTGAGGAAGGCACTGTCCGAGGCCGAAGACAAAGCGGCCAAGGAGCGCATTGAGCGGAGAAGCAAGAAGCCCGAGTAGGCGAGGTGCAGCAAGAGCTCGAGGCTCTCGCCAAAAAGCACGATTCCTTGGAGCTTGACTCTAAGACGCGAGAGTCCGAGCTCGCGCAGGCGCTTGAAAGCATCCAGAGTGCCAAGGCTGAAACCCACAAGGCCCTCCAGGAGATTGATGCGGTGAAGAAGATAGCAGCGGGTAAGGCATTCATTATGCAAAGCAAGCATGTGGAGGAAACTTTCCTTTTACTTACCCGAATTCAGATCTCTCCAGGGGCGTTCGCAGATCTTCCCCGCAGTGTACTGGATGCCACAGAGTTTTACCGAGCTCAGGAGGGGAGCTCGACAGAAAAGTTGTTCTGGTCTCAGTATACTGGGACCGAACACCCCGTGCCCTTGAGCGACCAGCTGAAGCAATTGGTCGAGCTTCACAAGGTAGCCGAACAAGCCATGAGGGGCCTTATAGTCCGGATGTGGCCTGGCGAGCCCCTGCCCGGCAGCTACTTCGGTCTGGTGAGGCGGCTGGTGGATGCCTGCCCACGGCTTGAAGTTATAAAGCGGTATGTCTGCATCGAGGGTGCGCGCAGGGCTTTTGCCCGGGCGAAGGTGCACTGGGCGAACCTGGACGCCGTGAAGCTGGTGCAGGAGGGGCTGCCGGAGGGCAAGGAGCATCGCTGCCCCGAAATGTATTATGATACTGTCCTGAAGGGTTCCCGCCTTGTGGCGGGTGAGTGTGCCAAGGATGTAATTTTTGAATGAACATACTCATGTGATCCTGTAATATGAAACGAGTTCATTTGCGCCATGCGATGCTTTTTTAATTTAAAATATTACCTTATGTGCGGCCGTTTATAAAATCTGAGAGTTGGCCAGTCGTCGGCTTCTGCCCCCATGTAACTAGTACTGGGGTGTTCGGGATAAACCTGAGCACTCTTTACCCCAATTTTGGGTCCTTCAAGGGAGGTGTTCAGCGCAACGAACCAGGCAATCCGACTATAAGGCTTTATCACTCTCACTTAGCCACAGAAGTCTACAATTTTAAATTTTGGCGAAGCCCCTAGTATTCGGAAGGCCGAATTTGGGGCGCTATACACGCCTAAGACGGACAAGGCTGACTCCTTGCCCGAAGCGGAAAAAGTCTTTAAGGACTTGAGACCTCTCGAACAGCGACCAGTCTCTCGCCTTATCATGACAGTCAGTTTTCGGCTTTCTCTACTGAGGTGTTCGTCCGGAAGAACCGGGACACAATCACAGTAGTTCTCCCACCGCTACCTTAGCCGATATAGCGGAACGTAAGGTACCAAAGCATGGGAGCCGGGCAAACCCAACTATTGACCCAAGACATGATTCGGAGCTGATGCATATAATGCTATAAGTTCAGGGTGCCGCACTGTCGAAAGTGTTTGGACTTCTCGCGCCGTATTATGGGGTAAACAAAAGCCCCTGGCATACTGACCGTACCCAAATGTACGGGTACGGATTGTCGTAGATGAACATATAAGAAAAAGGGATGAATAATGCAGTAATAGACTAATGTTATGCATTGTTATTTAAATAATACGTCGAAGCGTGTTGGTACAAGTGGTGCAATAAGCAAACAGTAGGAATATTTGACATGGCCTATCCAAGGGCAAGCTGCGTATAGATAGTAGAAAGCGGGTATATCGATTATTATTAGAGACCACCTGAGGGTTCCCGTGTACATCTTAGCTTCTTGCCCCCTTAGTTTTTCCTTCCTGTAGTATGTCCGGCCATCGTACTGCCGGACAGGGCTTCCAGAGAGTTAGGTCCTGAAAGAGAGAAAAAATGATAAAGGTATACAGCCCCTAGGGCGGTTAAGCCGCATTGCGGGACGTGCCTTGATCGTGCCCCCGCCTATGTCCATGGTATTTTCAGTGCGTAGTTATGTACGCGCGACACGGATTTCGTTGCTTGACTGGGACTGGGACGGGGGCCGAATTGCTAGGTGAGCTCTGAACGTGCCAGATGATCCTGTTGCAGTTTACTCCGGACTCACTTGAAGGTGTCCGAGGGCTGTATCGCCGAATTAGTGGTTTGCCTTAAAAGGCTGCTTTGTGCTTCTGCTGCGAGGGCCGCAGTGTGCTCTTCTGTGCGAAGCAAGCGTTCTGTGTTTCCATTCTCTGTTATGACCCCCTAGGTCCTGGCATCTTGAGCTTGAGGTATGCGTAATGCGGTACTGCATTGAATTTTGCAAATGCAGTTCGTCCGAGCAGTGCGTGATAGCCACTTCGAAACGGGATGATGTCGAAGATTAATTCCTCGCTTTGGAAGTTGTCCGGTGATCCGAAGACCACTTCTAGTGTGATTGAGCCCGTGCAATGGGCCTCTACACCTGGGATGACACCCTTAAAGGTGGTTTTGGTGGGTTTGATCCTCGAGGGATCGATACCCATTTTTCGCACTGTATCCTGATAGAGAAGGTTCAGGCTGTTGCCGCCATCCATAAGGACTCGAGTGAGGTGAAATCCGCCAATGATGGGGTCTAGGACCAGTGCGCCGGATCCGCCATGACAGATACTAGTGGGGTGGTCCCTGTGATCGAAGGTGATCGGGCAAGCGGACCATGGGTTGAACTTTGGGGCGATGGGCTCCATCGCATAGACTTCCCTTAGTGCACGCTTCCGTTCCCTTTTTGGAATGTGGGTTGAGTATATCATGTTCACCGTCTTCACTTGTGGGGGGGAACCCCTTTTGTCCTCCTGTGTTCGGAGGCCGGGGCTCCTCCTTGTCATCACTATGCAGCCCCTTGTCCTTGTTTTCGGCATTTAACTTGCCGACCTGCTTGAACACCCAGCATTCTCTGTTGGTGTGGTTGGCTGGCTTGTCGGGGGTGCCGTGGGTTTGACACGAGCGATACAGTATGCAATCCAAACTGGACGGAGCCGGAGTACTTCTTTTGAATGGCTTTTTCCACTGATCGGATCTAGAGCCTTTGAATCCGGCATTGACTGTCGTATCCTTTGTGTTATTGCCATTATTGCGGCACTTTGGTCTGTTACGACGTGGTCTGCCGTTGGCATCTTTGGTATCCGAAGTGTCTGGATTCCTTGATGTGTTGTTGCTGTGAGCCAGCCAGCTATCCTCGCCCGCGCAAAAGCGGGTCATGAGTGTCGTGAGGGCTGCCATAGACTTCGGCTTCTCCTGGCCGAGGTGCCGGGAGAGCCACTCGTCACGGATTTTATGCTTGAATGCCGCTAGGGCCTCTGCATCCGGACATTCGACAATTTGGTTTTTCTTAGTTAGGAACTGTAAGTGCATCTAGTGCCACCCCTATTTGGTTTTGGAGTATTGACGACAAACCTAGTTGAGGGACTAATGTGTTTGTGAGAATTGCAGGATAACACAGGTAGAAGTCCCTCATTGATTCGGTTTTCCTACCAGAGATGACCCCTAAAAATGTAAGAAGACATTGAAGTCAAAGGTGGTATGTGAAGACATTCACATTGAAGGCTATGACAAGAGAAGACATCGCATGAAGACTATGGAGCGCGAAGACTTGGTTCTTTCGTCGTTCTTTTTCTTCTTTGTTGAGTCATAGGAACCACCGTACTGTTAAGTGGGGTCCAAGAGAACCAGTCAGAATGGCTGAAGTGATGCTTAACCAGAATCCTATGTCTTTGAGTGAAGACTATGAGAGCAAATCTTGTCCAGAGTTGGATAAGTCAGCTTTGCTTGTAGCCCAAGTAAAGTTGCCGTGTGTGTTTGAAATCTGACCGTTGGAACACGTGTCAGTTCCTTAGTGACCAAGGGTCATTTCGTACAAATCAGGCCGGGTTGCCAAGGGGCTATAAATAGCCCACCCCCAACAACCATAAACGGTTGGCTTCTCAAAGTTAGAATACGGCTTTTGTCGTTTGAGAGCAACCCACCTCGAAGCCTTTGAGAGAGAATTCCTTGCGAGGATAAAGCCCTAAACATCCAGAGCCAAAGAGTGTTAGGCATCACTTAAGTCTTCCTGTCGGTGTGATCTGAAGACTTATTACACTTGAGGACTGTGAATCCTCCAGCCGGTTAGGCGTCGCGTTCTGAGCATCCAAGAGTCATTGTGGATCGCTGGTGAACGAAGTCTGTGAAGGTTTGGAAGTCTACCTTGAAGACTTACCAGAGTGATTGGGCGAGGACTGGGTGTCCTTAGCTCAAGGGGAATAAGGTGAAGACAAGGTCTTCTGAGTTGAATCTTAGCCTCCCTAACCAGACGTACAGTTGTCACAGCAACTGGAACTGGTCCAACAAATCATTGTCTTCAACGAGTCACTGGTTTCATCCTTCCCTTCCCTTTACTTACTATTGGATCTTGTGAAGTCATTGTATGATTGCATTATCTTTTGTCTTCACTGAGTGATTGCTTGTTCTGATTGGCTTCACAATATCTTCCTACCTGATCTTTACTGCCTAGCTGCTATTACTCATTGTGCTTTCACTTCATTGAATACTTGACTATGGTTTGCCTAGTGTAGTCTACCTTCCACTGCATGGTAATAGGTTTATTTCTATTGTTTGTCTTCGAAACTTCCATGTTTTGAAGACTTTCATAAAAATCGCCTATTCACCCCCCCTAGTCGATCACTAGCACTTTCAGTTGGTATCAGAGCAAGGTACTCCCTTGTTCTGTGTGATTCGGTTTAACCACCTGGAGTTTTAGCTATGTCGACTGCAGGGATAATTAAAGTCTCCGTTGCATGCCCCGTCTTTGATGGAACTGAATATCCCTACTGGAAGAATAAGATGCGTATGCATCTTGAAGCCATTGATGTCGACCTATGGTATGTCGTCAAGAATGGCGTTCCCAAGGCTGGTGAAGGTGTCACCGCTGCTGATGTCAAGAAGTTCGTTCAACTGGACTCCACTGCCAAGAACATCATCTGTGGTCATCTGACCAAAGGACAGTATGGCCGCGTGAGTGCTTTGGAAACATATAAGCTAGTCTGGGACTGGCTCTCCAAGGTCAATGAAGGCATCTCAACCCAGAGAGATCAGAGAATCAGTGTCCTTCGCAACCTCTTCAACCACTTCAAGAGAAATGACAATGAGAATGTCCAGCTCACGTTTGATCGACTTACTGACATCACAAATGGGCTTCAAGCTCTCGGCGCCACTGAGATCACCAAGCATGAAGTCGTCAGGACACTCCTGAGATCACTTAACAGCTCATTTGACACCCTAGCCCTGATGATTCAAGAACGTCCTAATTTCAAGACACTCGATCCGTGTGACATACTTGAGAGGCTCAACACACACGAGTTTCAGCTTTATGAGAAAAGAGACATCTACGGTCCCAACTATGGGCGAACTCGTGCCTTGAAGGCAAAAGCTGTCTCCTCATCTGAAGAAGAATCTAACAGCAGTTCTGATGATCCTGAAGACATTGGAAAGGAGCTTGCTATGCTTGTGAAGAAGTTCCAAAAATTCACCAAGAAGAAAGGCTTCAGAAAGTCTTCATGATCAAGCTCAAGGAATGATGAAGCTTCTGCTCATGACTACAAGAAGAGAACATGCCACAAGTGCAAGAAACTTGGCCACTACATCTCTGAGTGTCCGCAGTGGGACAATGAGAACAAGAAGAAGAAGAAGAGCAAGGAGTATGACTCTGACGACAAGAAGAAGAAGAAGAAGAAATACTCAAAGTCTTCTTCCAAGTCTTCCTCAAAGTCTTCATCACACAGGAAGAGCTCATCTGGCAAGGCACGTGCGTTTGTTGGCAAGGAAATGGATTCAAAGGAGGAGTCCGCTTCTGAGGAGGCGGAGGTGGAGTCTGAGGAGGAGTCCGATTCTGGCGTTGCGAGTCTGGCTACATCATACGTTGCCAAGTCCATCTTCAACACTGAAGACAATGACTTCATCACCGACACCGATGCAAATGACAAGGACTACTCCGCTCCTACCTACTGCTTCATGGCATGCGGTGCCAAGGTAAACACACGCACTACTCACTATCAAACATCTAGTGAAGATGACTCTGATTGTGGTTCCAAACCCAGCTACAAAACACTTGCTAAAATTGCAACTGAACAACAGAAAGTTATGGAACATATTCAAAAACTGTTAGACAAAAGCGATGATCTGTTAGATGCTGAAATGACTCGATCTCAGTCCTTAATTGAAGACATAAAAAATCTTCACGTTAAGTATGAGGAACTTGAAAGTCGTCATCAAACGCTCTCAACAACTCATGAAAAGCTTTCCTATGATTATCTTCAAAGGAAGCAAGATCTTGAGAAATTGAGAGCGGCCCATGAAGATCTTCAAAAGGAAAATGAGTCACTTCGTGCCGAACAGATCAGTTCCGCTCAGGAAGGATTTGAACCACCATGTCTTAAATGCATCGAGTGTGACAACGCTACTTCTGTTGCTGAGTGTTCTACTGTTGCTACTGTTGCAATATCTTCAACTGTTGATGTGGTAACTAACCCCTCTGCTGAGGATACCACTGCTATTGCTGATGAGAATGCTAGGTTGAAGACATTGCTTGAAACAGGGATGTACAAAAGTCTCAAAGGGCATCAGACACTATGTGATGTCCTCAAAAGGCAGATCCTGAACCGAAACCCTAGGAAAGAGGGTGTTGGGTTCGAAAGGAAAATGAATGCTGATGGCTCTTACTGGAAACCTGAGCAGTACCCCAAAACCACATGGGTTGCTGCAAAGGAACCTTCAGCGGATCCATCCACCCTATCTGGCTTCACTTGTGCTAATCCCATTGTTATTGATGAATCCTTTGATGCAAACTATAAACTGTTTAAGAATCAGAATGGTGAAGTGTTTGCCAGGTATATTGGTAGTAACTGCAGGAATGGGCCGCCTATGAAGAAAGTCTGGGTGCCGAAAAGGTGTTTGGAGAATCTTCGTGTGAATGTTGTCATGACACCACAAGTGAAGAAGACAAACCCCAGACCACATGCTTCATATGGTCCAAAGGCTTCATACAGACAGAGGACTCACCTGAGTCGCACTAACGCAAATGTTTTCCAGGGAAACCTTACTCAGGCCTATGAATATGAGAGTGTTTCATCAAACCGCCATGTTCATAAGACCAAAAACTATTCTGCTTATCCTTATGAGTACTATTGTCCACCTGCAAGACTTTTTGCTAGGGCTCCAAAGCCAAAGTTCTCAGATGCTGCACTTAGACTCATTGCTTCGAAGCCACCCTTTAAGATGTGGGTGGCTAAGAAAGCTTAACTCTCTTTTGCAGGGAAAGGTCTCCAGCCGAAAACCAAAATCATCGGAAGCTATTGCTGGGGACCTTAAACATCTTGTAGGGCGCAAGATCAAATGCCCAAATGGTCTTATTATGTACTTTGTTCCTGAGTCGCTTGCTACTTGCCCTATCAGTCCTAATCTCGATCTAAGCTTTCATAATCCACTGGCTCGTCAAATGTTTTTGCTTCACAATTCTCTTCGTGAAGCCTATCCCCCTAATTGCATTGTAGGGTACGACACCAGCTGCTTCAGAATGGATTATTGATAGTGGGTGTACCAATCACATGACTGGCAAGCAAAGCCTTCTTATGGACTCAACCTTACGTCCATCTGACAAAAGTCACATCACATTTGCTGACACTGGTAAAAGCAAGGTATTGGGTCTAGGCAGAGTGGCAATCTCAAAGGATCAACACATGAATAAAGTCATGCTTGTTGAATCCCTTGGTTTCAACTTAATGTCTGTCTCCATGCTTTGCGATTTAAACATGATTGTAATGTTTGGAAAATATCGTTGCCTTGTTCTAATGGAATCTGACAAGTCTCTAGTGTTTGAAGGGTATCGGAAAGATGATTTGTATGTGGTAGATTTCTCAGCAGGACCACAACTTGCCGTATGTCTTCTAGCAAAAGCTTCTGAATGCTGGCTCTGGCATCAGAGGCTAGGGCATGCTGGCATGAGGAACCTCCACACCCTTGCAAGGAAGAAGCATGTCATAGGCATCGAGGGCGCCAAGTTCAAGAAGGATCACTTATGCGGTGCCTGTGAAACAGGAAAGATGACGAGGGCCAAGCATCCCTCGAAAACAATCATGACAACGACTCAACCCTTCGAACTGCTCCACATGGATCTTTCCGGTCCCACTCATTACTCAACTCTTACTACTAATTCTTGTCTCTATGGCTTTGTCATTGTTGATGATTATTTAAGATATACTTGGGTGCATATAATCATATACAAGACTGAAGTGCAGGATGTCTTCAGACGCTTCGCCAATCGAGCCATGAACAACTATGGCGTCAAGATAAAGCACATCAGAAGTGACAATGGCACTGAATTCAAGAACACTGGGCTAGACACTTATCTTGATACTTTGGGCATTACACATGAATTCTCAGCTCCATACACACCTCAGCAGAATGGCGTCGTGGAACGCAAGAATAGAACACTTATTGAGATGGCCCGGACGATGCTTGATGAATACAAGACTCCAAGAAAGTTCTGGCCTGAATCCATTGATACTGCATGCCATATCATCAACCGTGTTTATCTTCACAAGCTTCTCAACAAGACATCCTATGAGCTCCTTACTGGCAAGAAGCCAAATGTCAGTTACTTCAGAGTATTTGGTGCCAGGTGCTGGATCAAGGATCCACATCACACTTCAAAATTTGCACCAAAAACACATGAAGGTTGTATGCTTGGATATGGAAAGGATTTGCACTCCTATAGAGTTTTCAACCTTTTTCACTATAAAGTGGTTGAAACAGTGGATGTGTGGTTCGATGAGACTAACGGCTCACAAAGAGAGCACCTGCCAAACGTGCTAGATGAAGTTCCATCCAGTGAATCAATCAAACTTATGGGAACTGGAGAAATCATACCATCTGAATCTCAGCCTGAAGAGGAACTTATCATCTCCGCACCTGATCAAACAGAAGACAATGCTCAGCCTGAAGACAATCCTTCTAACGATGACAATGATCAGCAAGAGCAAAATCTTCGTCGTGTACATCCTCGTGTTGCAAATGAAGTACAGATTGAGAAAATAATTGATAGCATCAATGCACCAGGTCCACTCACTCATTCAAGGGCAACACAGCTAGCAAATTTCTGTGGGCATTTTGCATTCGTCTCAATATCTGAACCCAAGAAAGTTGAAGAAGCTTTCATGGAACCTGAATGGATTCAAGCTATGCAAGAAGAGCTTCAACAGTTTGAGCTGAATAATGTATGGGAACTGGTTAAGCGTCCTGATCCTCGCAAGCACAATATAATAGGCACCAAATGGATATATCGCAACAAGCAAGATGAGCATGGTCAAGTTGTCAGAAGCAAAGCTCGTCTCGTTGCTCAAGGGTACACTCAAGTTGAAGGGATTGACTTCGATGAAACATTTGCTCCTGTGGCTAGACTTGAAGCCATACGCATACTGCTGGCCTATGCAAATTATCATAACATTCTTCTGTATCAAATGGATGTGAAGAGCGCTTTTCTCAATGGCAAGATTGAAGAAGAAGTGTATGTTGCACAACCGCCTGGCTGTGAAGATCCAAAACATCCTGACATGGTGTACAAGCTCAACAAGGCACTGTATGGCCTCAAACAAGCCCCTCGGGCTTGGTATGACACACTCAAATACTTCCTGAAGAGCAAACGCTTCAAACCTGGTTCCCTCGACCCCACTCTCTTCACGAAGACATATGATGGTGAACTGTTTGTGTGCCAAATATATGTGGATGACATTATCTTCGGCTGCACCAATCAGAAATACACTGACGAGTTTGGATATATGATGCAAGAGCAATATCAGATGTCCATGATGGGTGAGCTGAAGTTCTTCCTTGGTCTTCAAATACGTCAGCAACGCAACGACATCTTCATATCTCAAGAGAAGTACCTCAAAGATTGCCTGAAGAAATTTGGGATGCAAGACTGCAAAGGATTCACGACGCCAATGCCAACCAAACATCATCTGGGTCCCGACGACAATGGTAAAGAGTTCGATCAAAAGGTATACCGCTCCATGATTGGTTCTTTACTTTATCTATGTGCATCTAGGCCAGATATTATGCTTAGTGTTTGCATGTGTGCTCGATTCCAAGCGGCACCAAAGGAATCGCATCACTTAGCTGTGAAGCAAATTCTTCGATATTCTGCTCACACCCCAACATTGGGATTATGGTATCCAAAGGGCTCAGAGTTTGATCTGGTTGGATTCTCGGATGCTGATTATGCTGGTGACAAGGTGGATCGCAAGTCTACATCAGGCACATGTCATTTTTTGGGACGATCACTTGTATGTTGGTCTTCAAAGAAGCAGAACTGTGTATCTCTCTCCATTGCTGAATCTGAATACATTGCTGCTGGATCTTGCTGCACTCAGCTTCTATGGATGAAGCAAACACTCAAAGACTATGGCATTCATCTAAAGTAAGTGCCACTCTACTGCGACAACGAAAGCACCATCAAGATTGCCAACAACCCAGTTCAGCACTCAAAGACAAAGCACATTGAAATTCGTCATCATTTTATCAGAGATCATGTTGTGAAGGAAGATATTTATATTATACACGTCAACACTGAAGAGCAATTGGCAGATATCTTCACCAAGCCCTTGGATGAGAAGAGGTTTTGCAAGTTACGGTGTGAGCTAAATATCTTGGAATCCTCAATTGTCCTGTGATCAGGCACACATCCTAACACTTATGCATATTGATGACTTAGATGTGCAACACACAAAGTAAAGTATATCTTCAATCAATGAAGACTTACATTCTAAGTGTGAATACATTAATGTGGAATTTGACTTCGGAGCGCCACGATAATTGTGCGCTGTGTCTGGGTCTAATACTTCCTATACGGTGGGTGAGGGAGTCCTGGATTAGGGGGTGTTCGGATAGCCGGACTATACCTTCAGCCGGACTCCTGGACTATGAAGATACAAGATTGAAGACTTCGTCCCGTGTCCGGATGGGACTTTCCTTGGCGTGGAAGGCAAGCTTGGAGATGCGGATATTCAAGATCTCCTACCATTGTAACCGACTATGTGTAACCCTAACCCTATCCGGTGTGTATATAAACCGGAGGGTTGTAGTCCTAGGCAATCAACTCCATATACAACAATCATACCATAGGCTAGCTTCTAGGGTTTAGCCTCCTTGATCTCGTGGTAGATCTACTCTTGTACTACCCATATCATCAATATTAATCAAGCAGGACGTAGGGTTTTACCTCCATCAAGAGGGCCCGAACCTGGGTAAAACATCGTGTTCCCTGCCTCCTGTTACCATCCGGCCTAGACGCACAGTTCGGGACCCCCTACCCGAGATCCGCCGGTTTTGACACCGACATTGGTGCTTTCATTGAGAGTTCCTCTGTGTCGTCGCCTTTAGGCCCGATGGCTCCTTTGATCATCAACAACGATGCGGTCCAGGGCGAGACTTTTCTCCCCGGACAGATCTTCGTCTTCGGTGGCTTCGCTCTGCGGGCCAATTCGCTCGGCCACCTGGAGCAGATCGAAAGCCACGCCCCTGGCCATCAAGTCAGGTTTGGAAGCTTAAACTACACGGCTGACATCCGCGGAGACTTGATCTTCGACGGATTCGAGCCACGGCCAAGCGCGCCGCACTATCTCGAGGGGCATGATCTAGCTCTGCCTCCGGACAGTGTCCTGGAGGCCGCACACGCATCGGTTCCGACCCCTAACTCGGAGCCTATTGCGCCAATCGAGGATGAACGGCTGGACATTACCTCGGGGGCTTCGATCTCAAAGGCGATCGAGTCGAACGCTAGCCCCGCACTCTGCATGATCCGTGACTCCGAGGATCCGGACTCCTCCCCGGACTCCGAACCTCCCGCGCCCCTGCCAATCGAATCCGATTGGGCGCCGATAATGGAGTTCACCGCCGGAGACATCTTTCAGCACTCGCCTTGTGGCGATATCCTGAACTCTCTCAAGTCTCTCTCCTTATCAGGAGAGCCCTGGCTGAACTACGGTTAGCGAGGATGGGATACGGACGATGAAGAAATTCAAAGCCCACCCACCACCCACTTGGTAGCCACTGTCGACAATTTAAACGACGTGCTCAACTTCGGCTCCGGAGACATCGACAGCATGGATGATGATGCAGGAGATACCAACGAACCAACGCCCATAGGGCATTGGACAGCCACCTCATCTCATGATGTGTACATGGTGGATACCCCTAAAGGAAGCGACAAAGAGGAAAAAGGGGATGGGACGGGAGATCGACCCCCCGAAAAACAATCAAAGCGTCGGTGTAAATGCCGACCCAAGCCCCGCCTCGACAAAAACCCAGCCATAGAGCAGGATGAGCCGGTAGACGACGAGCAGGCCTTAGAGCAACCGTCCGAACAGGGTAACACGGATAGAGAAACCGAACATCCCGCCTCCGGCGAAAACGACATTCTGGACGACCTCACGCCGGATAAACCTATGAAGCAGAAGAATCTCCACGAGAGGCTCGTTGCAACTGCACGCAGCCTAAAAAAGCAGAAGAGGAAGCTAAAAACAGCGGAAGATGCACTCCGGATTAGATGGAGCAAAGTAATCAATACCATAGATAAATACGGCGACAGTCGCCGCACTAAAAGCTATCCGAAAAGAAAGCTACTGCCTGAATTCGATGAAGAGGCCCAAGAGCCCTCGCATTCAAAAAATGAGAAAGCCACACGGTCGGATAGACGACCCCATAAAGCGGCAAGCGGCGCCGCACCTAAATCGGCATGCAACCCAATTAAGGATTCGCATCATGGCCCAGTCAGGTCCATTTATGGGCCAAGAAAGCAAGCTCTCGTAAGCAACGCTATGAAGCCATCATCAGAATCCGGCACACCCAAATACAGGGGCGCCGCACACCCGCTATGTTTCACCGATGAGGTCCTGGACTATGAATTTCCAGAGGGATTCAAACCCGTAAACATAGAGGCATATGATGGGACAACAGACCCTGGAGTTTGGATCGAGGATTATATCCTCCACATACACATGGCTAGAGGAGATGATCTCCACGCCATAAAATATTTACCCCTTAAGCTTAAAGGGCCAGCCCGGCATTGGCTTAAAAGCCTTCCCGAAAACACAATTGGAAGCTGGGAAGAGCTCGAGGATGCTTTCCGAGAAAACTTTCAAGGGACCTATGTCCGCCCTCCGGATGCAGACGATCTTAGTCACATAACTCAACAACCCGGAGAATTAGCTCGGCAGTTCTGGAATAGATTCCTCACTAAAAAGAATCAGATAGTCGACTGTCCGGACGCCGAAGCCTTAGCAGCTTTCAGGCATAACGTCCGAGACGAATGGCTCGCCAGACACCTCGGCCAAGAAAAGTCAAGAACAATGGCCGCACTAACAAGCCTCATGACCCGCTTTTGTGCAGGGGAGGACAGCTGGTTGGCAAGGTGCAGCCCCAGCGATCGAAGTACATCTGAAACTAGGGATGGAAACGGAAAACTGCGATGCAACAAGGACCATCGCCAGACTAAGGACAAAAGTCCGAAGAGCACGGCAGTCAATGCCGGATTCCAAGGCTCACGACAAAATCAGGCAAAATCGCCCCCACAGGATAACAGGGACGATCCATCCAACCTAAATAAAATCCTGGACAGGATATGTCAGATACACAGTACTCTCGGGAAGACTGCTAACCATACCCACAGAGACTGTTGGGTTTTCAAACAATCCGACAGACTCAATGCCGAACACAAGGGGCTCGACACACCAAGCGAAGACGAGGAAGAACCCCAAAAGCAGAGCACCAGGAAACAAAAGAACTTCCCACAAGAAGTAAAAACAGTGAACTCACTCCACATAACAAAACGTGCGGCGCCCGTAAAGGTACGCACCACACGGCCCATCCCCAAAGGGTCCTGCCACTGTTGTCAAAACCGATCATTTTCGATCAGCTAGATTATTCTAGAAATATCAAGAATGTAGGCTGGACTGCCTTGATACTCGATCCAATAATTGGTAGGCTCCAGTTTTCAAATGTCCTTATGGACGGCGGCAGTGGACTAAACCTGATATATCAGGATACAATCCAGCACATGGGGATAAACCCAGCAAGAATACGCCGCAGCAAAACCTCCTTTCAAGGGGTAATACCTGGTCCGGACACGCATTGTATGGGTTTTCTCCGGCTCGAAGTCATATTCGGCTATTCCGATAACTTCCGCCGTGAAAAGCTGACCTTCCATATTGTCCCGTTCTCAAGTCGCTATCAAGCACTACTGGGACGCGAAGCTTTTGCTCGCTTTAACGCAATACCGCATTATGCATCTCTTACGCTTAAGATGCCCGGTCAACGAGGCATCATCTCTTTGAAGGGGAAGCACTAAAGCGTGCCTCCCCAAGCGGAGGACTGGGCGGCCGCTTTGACAGCCCCACAGCAAAATGGCCTCACCGGCCAAAAAACTTCGAAATAGGTCATTCAAGACCACGAACGCGGTTAGACGAGTTCGGTGCAAAATCATCATTGATGTAGGCCTAGAAGCCATATACCCCCGCAGTAGGGGCTCCACGCATAAGAGACAATAAAGCTCAATCCTATATATTTCACTTTATACTTTGTTTATTTTAAACTTTTTTGGCACGACCTGTTTTCAACTCAGTTCCTCTCTTTTACAAATGAACGCTGTGCGGCGCCCGTCCAGGATATGGCACAACGGAGACACAGGCGCAGACGTGCAGTAGGGACCCGTCCTAAAGGATTCTTTTTAGATTAAGACCCTGCGTAAACCTTTTTTATTGTCTCTCGTTGCTACACATCCCCTGGTTTTTTCTTTCTGATATAACCAAGGAGGAGGCTGGCGTCTTGGCATGTGGCCACGTCAGAATTTCTGCACGTACCTGGACACTAGGGGCTTTTTTTTAATAAAGAGTGTTGTTTCGCCTGCACTCATAAAAACCGAACACCTTAGGGAGTGTTCGGCGTCGCGAGTTTTGGCATTATATGCATCAGCTCCGAATCATGTCTTTGGTCAAATGTTGGGTTGCCCGGCTCCTGAGTTCGTCTACCTTACGTTCCGCTCTATCAACTAAGGTAGCACCAGGAGAACTACTGCGATTGTGCCCCGGTTCGGCCGGGCGAGCACCTCAGTAGAGAAAGCCAAAAACTGACTGTCATGATGTAGCGTGAGACTGGTCAGCCACTTGATGACCTATCGGAATCTATCGGATTCCTCCGCTTTAACGAAGGGCCACTTCCCGGTCAGGCACATGCGCGCCCCGAACTCGGACGAGCGCAGTTGCCACCAAGGAGCTACCTAAAGAGTCTCATTGTCAAACTCCTATGACTAAGTGAAAGTGTTAAAGCATTATAGTCCGGTTGCCTGGCCCGCTGCGCTATCACCTCCTTTGTAGGACCAAGACGTTGGGTTAAGTGTGAAAATGCGTCTTCTTCGAGCACCCCCGCACTATGTGCGTGGGGGCTGAAGCCAACGACTGCCATCTTTCAGATTCTATATATATATATATATCTTAAAACGGCCGCACAGGAGGTGTTCCCAATACTTGCAGGCACAAGTATAAAAAAGGCCACTACAGTTTATCAAAATATTACTTCATAATTACATATGCTATCATAACATAGAATCTTTCGGGCACTACGTCTCTATTACACGAGCGCCTTCAAGAACTTCCTGAAAATAGTGCTCGGAGGGTACTCGGCTTTTGTCCGAATCTCGGGACGCAACAACGGTGGTCTCCATCTCTGCCCAGTATGTCTTAACACGGGCAAGAGCCATCCTAGCGCCCTCTATGCATGTTGACCTCTTCATTGCATTTATACGCGGCACCGCGTCAAGGAATTGCTGCACCAAGCTGAAATAACTCTTCGGCTCTGATCTCCCCGGCCACAGGTGACTCATGACGTACTTCATGGCGAGTCCAGACAACCTATTCAGTTCAGCCCATTGAGCCAAACGATTATCCACTGCCAGTGGATGCTCTGGATTGTGAAACTGCGACCAGAAAAGCTTTTCCACTTCGCGATCTTTCTGATCTCGAAAGTGTTCGATCGCATCAGCAGCACTCGCAGCCAAGTCCAGATAGGTATCCTCCACACTCCACATCCGGTCCAACGGAGCAAACTTTGGATACAAAATTTCCTTCGCAGCATAAAGGGCTTTCCAGCCGCAATCTGTTTGGCCTGACGCAGCTCCTCCTTCGTAGCTCTCATCGCAGAGCGCGCGTCCTTGGCATTGGCAACGGCCTTCTCTAAGTCCGTCTGTTTCGCCTGGTCTTCTTTTTCAAGAAATCTGCAACGGCGCTTTTTAACTTTTCGGCCATCTCGGCCATCTCTTCCTTATTTCGGCAATGAGCAGCCTGTTCGGCTCTCAGCTCTTCAAGGGCTTTCCGGGTGGCCGCGTCACTTTCGCTGGCTTGTTCTTTAGCTCGGGCAAGTTCTGCCCTAAGACTCTCCACGGCGGCCGCACCATCTGCGTCAAGCACACACGTCGTAAGACACAGGCATAAAACTGTTCTTACCTGATGCCGCCCGAGGAATTACATACCTTGAGCCTCATCAAGCCGCTTATTGACAAGCGTAATATCGGCATCTGCCACGTCCAGTTGCCGTTTTAGTTCGGCAAAATCATCAGTAGACCTACATTCAAAGGCGACATCTTAGACCTGGGATTATGATCCTCCGCGTGTCGTCATTTCTTGACGACGCGCAGAGTCTCAGGGGCTACTATCTACACAGGGCGCATCTTATTCATGCGCAACTCACAAAAGTATACATTATCTAATGTACCTCGAAACCCGTCAGTAAACTTTTGACAGCCTCATACAATCCGCTCTCTGCGGATGAAATCCTTTCAATCACCGTGCCCATCAATGCGCGGTGCTCCTCTGAGATAGAAGCTCGCCCCAGCAGAATCTTTAGCTCCTCCGCCCGAGCACCAGACGGTGTCGGGCTCATCCCATGACCTCTTTCGAAGGCCGGACACGGAGAACCTCGGGGGGCCGCATAGCTACCTTCCGCCCCCGCCGGATTTGGAGAAACCCTCCGTGACGACACCTCAGGGCCGCCCACCTCGCTAGGCGGCACGGCAGGGGGAGGCGTCCCGCTCTCCATCATCTCCGGAAGGAGATCCCCCGAAGACGAGCTCTGCTAAGAAGGGCTGAGGTCCGAGCTGCAAGATAAAGGTTTGGTTAATCTTCTCAGATATAAATCAAGGACTTCCCTCATCCCTCAAAAGGAAAATCTTTTCTCCACTTACGGCTCGCTGGAGGGCTGATCCCCTTGAGGGCGTAGTCCGGCCGAGGAACTCCCCGGCGTCGGACCCTCTGACGAGGATTTTCTCCCCCGTTTCGAGACCATGGTTTCCGGGTCGTCAGAGGCGGCTCTCTTCTTCCCCTTAGGAGAGGAATTGTCGGTTCCTCCCTTCGGAGCAGCCTCCTTCGAGGAGGCCATAGCTTCCTTGTCCTCCCCCTCCAAAGGCATTATCTCCAGCATCCTGACCAGCACGGGATCCGGCCTGGTTTCAGGAAGGGGAGCCGGACACCTGATCAGCTTTGCCTTCGCTATCCACTCCTGTTTTAAAAGGACAGCTCTTTTAGGGGCAAGTTTATGACAATTATACGGATAGAAGGTCCGGGCACAAGGTTGCTTACTTGAGTATCCGGGCAATTGCAGCTTAGGCCTGCGTCCTCGGTTAAATCCGGACACATCTCTTGTGATCCGAAGAACAGTCTATACATCTCCGCGGGCGTTGCGCCCATAAAGTTCTGGAGAGCTCGCGGTCCCTCTGGATTAAACTCCCACAGGCGAAGGGGGCGACGTTTGTCGGGCAATATTCGGCGAATCAGCATAACCTGCGTCACCTTGACCAAGCTGAGGTCTCCTTCTAAGAGATCCTTAATTCGGCCCTGTAAACAGGGGCACGTCTTTGGGCAAACCCCAATCTAATCCTCTATTAACCCATGACGCTAGCCATGGTGGGGGACCCGAGCGAAAGGGAGGAAGCGCCACCCACTTGGCGCTCCGGGGAGCGGTGATATAAAACCACTCTCGTTGCCACAAGCCCAGCTCCTCTTGAAAAGAGCCCTCGGGCCATGGAGCATTAGCATTTCTGCTTATAACAGCGCCTCCGCACTCTGCGTGCCGTCCCTTGATCATCTTTGGCTCCACTTTGAAAGTCTTGAGCCATAATCCGAAGTGAGGGGTAACACGGAGGAACGCTTCGCATACAACGATAAACGAGGAGATAAGGAGGATGGACTCCGGAGCTAAGTCGTGGAATTCCAGCCCGTAATAAAACAGCAGTCCCCTCACAAAGGGATCCATCGGGAAGCCTAACCCCCGAAGGAAGTGAGACACGAACACCACGCTCTCGCCGGGCTGGGGACTAGGGATAGCCTGCCTTTGAGCAGGCAACCTGTGCGGAATTTCGGCGGTTAACAACTTAGCCTCTCTCAACTTTAGCACGTCCTCCTCCATGACGGAGGAGGGCATCCATCGGCCTTGAAGGTCGGAACCGGACATTGTCGAAGGTCTGAGGCGCCCGGAATCTGGAGCCTAGGGTGTTGGAACTCGAGGCGACGGGCGAACTTGTTTTGAGATTGGAGAAAAGGAGTAAGGCCCTGGTCTCTTTATAAGAGGTTGAATACCAGGAGTCCTCCCCGTAACCGTTTGGGACTCGCCTTTAATCGAGAAAACATGCTAACGGGCACGATTGGGTTACCCACGTCCGTATTGATGAGAATCCCGTAAAAGGGGGGCACACGATCTCTGCTTTGACAAGACGTGCCAAGGAAACCGCCTCGCAAAACATGCTGAGGTGGAAAAGGGAAAACGATTCGAGTGAAGGACTTGGCTGTAGTGTGATGACGCACTGCGGAATACGTCGGTAGATTTGATTTGTGTTAATATTATTCTCTCTATGGCAATATGTGGAAACTTATTTTGCAGAGCCGGACACTACTCTTGGTGTTTACAATCTTCTATGAAGGACTTGGAGGAGGAACCCGCCTTGCAATGCCGAAGACAATTTGCGCGCCGGACTCGTCGTCATTGAAGCCTGGTTCAGGGGCTACTGAGGGAGTCCTAGATTAGGGGGTGTTCGGATAGCCGGACTATACCTTCAGCCGGACTCCTGGACTATGAAGATACAAGATTGAAGACTTCGTCCCGTTTACGGATGGGACTTTCCTTGGCGTGGAAGGCAAGCTTGGCGATGCGGATATTCAAGATCTCCTACCATTGTAACCGACTCTGTGTAACCCTAACCCTATCCGGTGTCTATATAAACCGGAGGGTTGTAGTCCGTAGGCAATCAACTCCATATACAACAATCATACCGTAGGCTAGCTTCTAGGGTTTAGCCTCCTTGATCTCGTGGTAGATCTA
Source organism: Triticum aestivum (assembly GCF_018294505.1). NCBI lineage: Eukaryota > Viridiplantae > Streptophyta > Magnoliopsida > Poales > Poaceae > Triticum > Triticum aestivum. Next base: position 123,192,622 of record NC_057800.1, on the reverse strand, counting down.
CTCTTGTACTACCCATATCATCAATATTAATCAAGCAGGACATAGGGTTATACCTCCATCAAGAGGGCCCGAACTTGGGTAAAACATCGTGTTCCCTGCCTCCTGTTACCATCCGGCCTAGACGCACAGTTCGGGACCCCCTACCCGAGATCCGCCGGTTTTGACACCGACAGTGGGTAACGCCACCACCAAATTCTTCTGTTTGAAGTGTTTCACTCATGGCGTTACATTTGGTATGTCTTCACATTTGGTTTGGTTTCAGTCTCAACTTATCTTCATGATTATCTTGACTATGTTGATTTGATTGTCTTTCACACACACACACACACACACACACACACACACACACGCACACACACACACACACACACACACACACACACACACACACATATATATATATATATATATATACTAGTGTTCTGTCTTCTACGGCATTCACTTATAGCTATGTCTTCTTGTTGAATCTTTTAAACTAAGTGAATGTGATCGGACCCTAAACTCTCTATGCTTTCTATCTCAAACTCTATCTCTCCAAATCATATGCATTCTATTGAAACTGTCGAATATCTTCTCTGCGCCCCTGTCAGCAGAAGATACAGAGACAAACATTAAGTCTGTTTTCAATGCTAAATCCTTTCACCTGAAACCCGGAGAAGTTGGAGCGACCACCCGACAATCCAGGCATGCGTGGGAACGTGGAACAACCTCCGATATGTTGCATGATAGCCACGTGCCCTTCAGATGTGAATCGCCAGGGGCACCTGTGTAATAACATTGTGTCGTCCCTGTCCCTATAAATACATGCCTCACCACAGTCATTATCCTTTCTTCCACTCTCGCACAAACCCTAGCGCCACCGCTAGCCCTCGATGACACTGGCGACTAAGCGCTTAGCTGTCGCGACCTCACCGACGCCGTCTTCACGCCGGCCATGGACATCGTCTTCTCCGCCGTCGCCGTAGGTGTCCTCCGTCACCAAGTTAGGGCACGGACGATCGAACTGCTCGGCCTCCTCTCCCACTCCGTCTAGCAGTTCTTCGTGTGGTAAATAAAACTTCCTTTGTACGGCCCCTTTGATCCTATAGACTCATCACTTTCTACCACAAGCAGTTTCTGTTCACACAAGTTGGATCTATTTCATACTGCATCTCATAATATGCCTAGTATGTTCAATTATGCTTCACAAAGTAGTTAGATTCCTCACTTGTACTTATTCGTGGATTCATACAAATCTGGAACCAACTCTCTATCTATGAGTGAATGTCTTCGCACTATGAGGTCAATGTCCTCTAAACTAATTTATCTTCAAAATCTTCTGAGAATGCATATGACCTCTTCCCCTTCCCTCACACCTTAATGCTGTCACAGGTACATGTCCGTGGGAGAATCCCTTGGTTCTCATAGTCTGCATTCATTTGCAGAATTCTTACAGCATCATATAAATTCTCCCGAAGCCAGTTCCTGTTTGATCAGCAAGCGGAAGCCTTTGAAACCTTTGAACGTGTTGAAGCCATTCAGTTTGAAGTTCATGGCTACAGAGAAATCAGCAAGGAAGGGTGGCAGACAGCGTCGAGGGGGGACATCAAGAGACCTGCCTGATGACCTCTCAGAGCTGTACAAGACAGGTCCAAAAGAGGATTACAATCAGCGCAAGACACGAATCCAATGGATTCGAAGATACTGGGCTGAGCAATGGTTCAAGTACAGGTTTCTGACCCAGGAATATGCTGAGAAGAATGCCATCAAGCGACCATGGGGAGACATCCTATATAGAAATCTTCAACCCAAGTCCAGAGATGAAGCCATTGAACAAGGCTTCTATCCCTGCATGGTCCGTGGACCACAGCCTGCAGATGCAGACCCGTCGTCATTGCTATGGTGTCGTGACGACAATCTGTTCAAGCGCAACTTCCAGTTTGCCAAGAATTCGGCTAAGCAAAACAAGAAGTCATTGGGACTAGACTTCAACCCTGGTCCTTCTGCTCCCCGTGCCGATGGCACCCGCGAAGCTGAACCCAATCTTGTTGGGCCCTTCTACAACCTGGAAGGTCTCATCACTCATATCATGGTACAAGGGACAGCCGTCGATGAGCCTGAAGATGACGCTGAATCTGATGAAGCGCCTGCACCACCGAAGCCAAAGAAACTAAAGAAGCCTAAAGCTTCAAAGCCTGCTCCTACACCAAAGGTCTTACAGGCGAAACCTCTGGCCACTGCACCTCCTGAACACAGTGTGCAGTCTGAAGATTTGTCACGCATCTCCAAGCCCTCGAGAGTAAAGATGCCCTTGCAACCCACCAGCCAAGAACTGACTGCTGCTGCTATTCTGCGCAATGACGCCATTGATCTGTCCAGCAATGAAGATCTTGCAGATGACGCTCTTGAGCAACTGATCAAGAGCAAGGAAGAAGCAGAGATCTTCAATGATTTGCCTCTCTTTGATGTGGCAATCATCCATGACTTCATTGATGAGTGGTTTGACACGCCCAACCTCAGCTTTGAAGATCTGCAACTTCCAATTGGCCTCAGTGTCGCCTTCACTGGCGCCATTGCTTCTGAGCTAGCTCTAGCTCAGCGCATCGTTGAACTGAAGCAAAAGATTGACTATGAGAAAGCTCAGTTCAAGAAGCACATGGCCAAGCTCAGTGTGCAAGATGTCAAAAACTTCAAGATCATGTTGCACGAGCTCAAAGAAGCCTTTCTCAAGAAGCGTGACGAAGCTAAAGGTTCTCGTGAGCGCATGAAGAGCCTGGCTGACAAGTGTGTGCAAGCCTACAATGAGGCTGAGAAGCGCAAGGCTCTTGGTCGTCCTGGCATCGACCCAAGAATGGCTGCAAAGAAGAAGAAGCCATCAACAGACCAATCCGCACCTTCAAGGCAAGAAGAACCTCGCATAGTCTTCCCAAGCAGCATGACTGGCTCGAAGCCAAAGGTTAGGTCAACCACTTCAGAACTGAAGAAGATGAGGACTGTCGAGGCTGAAGCCAGAAAAAGGAAAAATCCTGAAGCTTCTGATGTCGCTCCCTCTAAGAAGAAGCACAAAACCAAGAAGGATCGGGCTGCTCCCACAGAGCCCTTAGTTGTTGAACCTATCTCAATGGTCCGCCCTGCATCTGAACACCACGAGCGCCAACTGGTTGTTCATGAGCCTGCTTCCACAGAGGCTCATGAAGCTAAAGACATTCCAGCAGTTGATCCCACCGCTGCTGAAGACATTGGTCACCATGACAATGTTGAAGATGATGTAGTTCTTTCTCAGATCGAGCACCAACTGGTATCATCGCCTGTGCTCACGTATAGCGAACTCATCAGCATTGGTCGTCCTCTGACGCTAATTGCTCAGGATGCATCATGGGCTGATCACCCACAACAATAAGACACCCTGAGTACTCCCCAACAACAAGTCACACCACCCATGCAAGACGAAGAAGACGACTTTGAGGCCCAGCCAACTCCATATCCACAGGCGTCGCCAGCGCTACGTAGGCTTCGCAAAGGACCAAGGCCTCAAGTCCCTCTTTCGAGCGTTCCAGAAGGAGAAGTGCACCACCAATCTGTTGCACCTCAAGTGTTTCCAGATGCCACTCCTACTGTGACTGTCTCTGAATCCGAAGCCAAAATGGCTGAAGATGTTCCGGCTGCATCAGCCGATGAAGAAGAAGCCCCAAGAGTTGCTACACCCCCGTCTCACCAAGATGTTCTTCTCGAGGAGAACGTGACCGACCCTCCAGCTCATCAAGTGGAGGTTGAGAATCTTAAGGCTGCCACCACCAACACAAATGAAGCCAATGACGTAGTCATGGCTGAAGCAAATGTGGAGCCTGCACCAACCAATGTGCCAGAAGCCAATGAAGCCAATGATGCAACTGCTCCTGAAGCCTCTGTTGTGCATCCTAACGCCTCTGTTGATGCCACTGCTCCTGTTCCGCCACCAAGGCCACACACTATCGAGCAAGCATTCAACTATGGCCAACTTATCACTGTCAAATGGCCTTTTCTGACTCCTCCGCCTGCTGCTGGTCCTCAGTTTGACTATCATGTTGAGCATAGGCCTCAGGTTCAGAAGCCAATACCAAGGTTGCCCAGGTTTCCAGGCACTGCATCTGCACCCGGATCGTTCAATATCAATGGCTTCAAGGCACACAACACCTTCTTTGATAGCACCAAGAACCCCTACACCAAGGCAAGAATATCTTTTGATCGGTTCTGGAGCTATCAGCAGCGCAGTTATTACTCATGCATTTTGTACAATCAAGGTCGCATTTTCCCACATATGCGTCTTGACACTGAAGCCATAACTGGTCTGCCTTGTTTGGAAGAAGCTCTGGATTGCTTTAGAGAGTCTGGATTGTTGCCGTTCGTCACTGACAAGGAGCACTAGAACGAAGAATTGCTACTCCAATTCTATGCCACTCTTCATATTCGTGGCTACAACATAGATCCGAAGACTTGGGTCCTTGAGTGGATGACAGGCAATGTTGATCACGAAGCCAAAGCCTTTGATATCATTGAGCTCACTGGTCTTCCCACTCCAGGAGATCTTTATGAACCTGGTTGTCAGCTTCACAGTGTAGCTATGGAGAGCATTTTTCACAAGCCTGAACCAAACATGAGTCAGATGCTTAGCATGATGAAGCCTTTGCCTCCAGATGCTGAATATCCTAAGGCGTTCTTTGTTGAAGACCTTGAGTATCCGCCACGCACTATCTATCACATCATAAGGCGAACTCTCTGGCCCATCAAAGGACATTCCCCACATGCAAAGCTGGAAGGTGCAATGAAGACTTTGGTCTTCCATATTCTTCACGGCAAAAGCTTCAATGCACAAGACTTCTTCATCCGCCAACTTGCTGCATCAGGATCTGATCTCTTTGGCTTGAAGTTTTACGCTCCATGGATTATGCGACTGATCAAACTACACTCAGCTGTCACCTATCAGCCCTCTGCTTGCAATCATCGGATCTTTCTGCCTGACGTCGATATGTCAGTTGAAGCCATCTATCCAGAGCCTGCCAAGGAGCCCCTTAGTCTTCAGAATGCTGATAAGCAAAGCTTCTCTCAATACATTGAAGGCGACCCAGTAGTCACTCGCGTTTATCCTCTGGCTGGTACTACCCGTGCACATCATCGTGCCCTCACTGAAGCCACTGAAAGCACCATTGCACAACGGCCCAAGAAGTGATCCCATGTTCTCAATGACCGAGAGCTTCTGGTTGCCCTTCATCAGAAACAAGATAAGCATCATGACTGGCTGAAGCGCCAAATGCAAAGCCTCTTGGTGGACGTAAACAGGATTCGCAACCTTGCCACCAAGAATGCCTTTGTTGCCCATGAAACCCGTCGGCGTACAGGAAAGGGCTGACGCTTATGTGCTCTGAAGATGATCTTCAAGAGGATGGCTTCTCTGAACGCTTCAAGTTTGACTCAACACCTCCAAGAAGGACTGTGCTGCGACGAAATCCGTCTCTTGAAGACTCTGAGTTCTCCTCCTCTGCTGCAACAGTGAATGCATGTGTCATCGATGATGAAGATGATGCTACTTCATCGCCCCCTACTTCTTCATGCATCAACACTGCACCAACTTCGTCTACACCGCCAAACAACACCGACGACCCTGCTGCTTCACCTACTTCTCATGGGAACGAGTAGATGCTCTATGTCTTCAAACCTTTTTGGTCCTTACTGACAGAAGGGGGAGAAGCATATGAGTTTGATAGTCTTCAAGCGGGTCCATATGGGCGGTGGTTTTATATTTTGCCTAGTGTTTACAACTCTCGCGTTTTGATACATTTGGTTCTTTGAGTTGTAACACTCAAACTCGATGGTTGCCTGCTACTCATTTGCTTTTCTGTGATGTGATGATAAATTCCGCATGTGCGACAATAAATTCCGCACTTAGATCATTTTGCAGACGTCCATTTTTCATTATGCATGCCATTATCTTCACATACTTTTCATGCATGATGAATTGTCATCATAAGTTGAAGAGGATCTCCACAAGTACAACCTACCAAGTGCATTTGCATTCCAAAAGCAAATTACTTATATGCACATCTTCAGGGGGAGCCCTTGCAACTTATGAAGAGAATCCCCTATCCTTTACAATTTCACATATTATATTCCCTGTTGAAAACTTCAACTAGTTTGTCATCAATCACCAAAAAGGGGGAGATTGTAAGTGCATCTAGTGCCACCCCTAGTTGGTTTTGGAGTATTGACGACAAACCTAGTTGAGGGACTAATGTGTTTGTGAGAATTGCAGGATAACACATGTAGAAGTCCCTCATTGATTCGGTTTTCCTACCAGAGATGACCCCTAAAAATGTAAGAAGACATTGAAGTCAAAGGTGGTATGTGAAGACATTCACATTGAGGACTATGACAAGAGAAGACATCGCATGAAGACTATGGAGCGCGAAGACTTAGTTCTTTCGTCGTTCTTTTTCTTCTTTGTTGAGTCATAGGAACCACCGTACTGTTAAGTGGGGTCCAAGAGAACCAGTCAGAATGACTGAAGTGATGCTTAACCAAAATCCTATGTCTTAGAGTGAAGACTATGAGAGCAAATCTTGTCCAGAGTTGGATAAGTCAGCTTTGCTTGTAGCCCAAGTAAAGTTGCCGTGTGTGTTTGAAATTTGACCGTTGGAACACGTGTCAGTTCCTTAGTGACCAAGGGTCATTTCGCACAAATCAGGTCGGGTTGCCAAGGGGCTATAAATAGCCCACCCCCAACAACCATAAACGGTTAGCTGCTCAGAGTTAGAATACGGCTTTTGTCGTTTGAGAGCAACCCACCTCGAAGCCTTTGAGAGAGAATTCCTTGCGAGGATAAAGCCCTAAACACCCAGAGCCAAAGAGTGTTAGGCATCACTTAAGCCTTCATGTCTGTGTGATCTGAAGACTTATTACACTTGAGGATTGTGAATCCTCCAGCCGGTTAGGCGTCGCGTTCTGAGCATCCAAGAGTCATTGTGGATCGCCGGTGAACGAAGTCTGTGAAGGTTTGGAAGTCTACCTTGAAGACTTACCAGAGTGATTGGGCGAGGACTAGGTGTCCTTAGCTCAAGGGGAATAAGGTGAAGACGAGGTCTTCTGAGTTGAATCTCAGCCTCCCTAACCAGACGTATAGTTGTCACAGCAACTGGAACTAGTCCAACAAATCATTGTCTTCAACGAGTCACTGGTTTCATCCTTCCCTTCCCTTTACTTACTGTTGGACCTTGTGAAGTCATTGTATGATTGCATTATCTTTTGTCTTCACTGAGTGACTGCTTGTTCTGATTGGCTTCACAATATCTTCCTACCTGATCTTTACCGCCTAGCTGCTATTAGTCATTGTGCTTTCACTTCATTGAATACTTGACTATGGTTTGCCTAGTGTAGTCTACCTTCTGCTGCATGGTAATAGGTTTATTTCCATCGTTTGTCTTTGAAACTTCCATGTTTTGAAGACTTTCATAAAAATCGCCTATTCACCCCCCCCCCCCTCTAGTCGATCACTAGCACTTTCAGGAACCGCGTCTAGAATTGCCTGGCCGATTCCCCTGGCTACTGAATTATATGGCTCAAGTCATCAGCATCCGGTGGTCGCACATAAGTGCACTGGAAGTTGTCAAGGAATGCGTCTTCCAGATCCTCCCAACCACCGACGGAGTCTGCTGGCAAGCTATTCAGCCAATGCCGAGCTGGTCCTTTGAGTTTTAGTGGGAGGTACTTGATGGCATGCAGATCATCACCACGAGCCATGTGGATGTGAAGGAGGAAATCCTCAATCCATACAACGGGATCTGTTGTACCATCATATGATTCGATATTTACGGGTTTAAAACCCTCCAGGAATTCGTGATCCATAACTTCATCAGTGAAGCATAGGGGGTGTGCGGCTCCTCTGTGCCGGGCTATATCACAACGCAGTTCATATGAGTCTTGTCTGCTGTATTCGGCCCAGTCGGATTTACCTTTGGTGTATCCGGCGTGACAATCATCGTCCCGCATTGGCGCACGCGCTCGTGACCCGTATATTGACCTTGCGAGTTTTGCCTTACTGTCCAATACGTCTCGTAGGTCCTGTGTGTTGCCCCGGGCCTTGGTATTTTTGGTTGAGTGGTGACGGGGTGCGGTCTGAACTTCAGGCTGAAACGCCTGTCCGGCTCGGCCACGCTGTGGCCGATCAGCCGCATCATACACTGGTGGTGGAGGTTCTGCTTCCTTCTCGAGGTGAGGTAGCAACCTACGTTTTGAGTAACTCTTGGAGGGGCGCTCAAGTTCGAATTCCTCGGCCGCGAGGACTTCGGTCCATCGGTCTACTAGCAAGTCTTGATCAGCTTGAAGCTGTTGTTGCTTTTTCTTCAGGCTATTTGCTGTGTCCATAAGTCGGTGCTTGAAGTGCTCCTGCTCGACGGGATCCTCAGGCACGATAAATTCTTTGTCGCCGAGGCTTGCCTCGTCTTCGGAGAGAGGCATGTAATTGTCCTCCTCCGGTTCTCCATCTGTTGCCTGCTCCGGAGGGCTAGCTTGTTCATCCTCCGGCTCTACTTCGTGTTGGAGGGGATTGTGGTTTTCTTCGGCACTATCCGGAGTGTTATTATCTCCTGTGCCGGTATCACTACTTTTGCTGTGGCGGGACTTAGAGCGGCGCCGCTGACATCGGTGCTTTTGACGTCGGTGCTTTGGTTACTTTTTGGAGGGGTCATCCTCCGCTGTCTCGTCGCCATTACCTTCTTTGGGGGTATCCACCATGTATATATCATATGATGAGGTGGCGGTCCAGCGCCCTGTGGGCGGTGGTTCCTGTTTGTCTCCTGCATCGTCATCCATACCGTCGATATCTTCGGAGTCGGAGTCGAGCATATCGGTTAAATCGTCGATAGTGGCTACTAAGTGGGTGGTGGGTGGGCGGCGAATTTCTTCGTCGTCCGCATCCCCTTCTAGCCGGACATAGTTCAGCCAAGGTTCTCCTGACAAGGAGAGAGACCTTAATGAATTTAGCACATCGTTGAAAGACGAGTGTCGAAAGATATCCGCAGAGATGAACTCCATGATTGGCGCCCAGTCGGATTCGATGGGCATGGATGTAAGCGGCTCGGAGTCCGTGGCCGGAGATGAATCCAGTGGTTCGGCGACATGGCTCTCGTAAGGGGTGAAGTCAGTATCTGGCTCTATCGCCACCGAGGGTGCAGCCTCCATGGCGGGGTCTACCCCTCCGCCTTCGGATGGCGCAATTTGCTCCGGATTGACGGCCGGAGTAGTTGCAGATGCAATCTCCCGAACATTGTCCGGCGGCAGAGTTACGTCCTGCTCGTCGTGACTGTGCAGCGCACCTGTCATGGGCTCGAATCCATCGAAGATCAAGTCTCCACGGATGTCGGCAGTGTAGTTTAAGTTTCCGAACTTGACCTGATGGCCAGGGGCGTAGCTCTCGATCTGCTCCAGATGGCCAAACGAATTGGCCCGCAGTGCGAAGCCGCCAAATACAAAGATCTGTCCGGGGAGGAAAACCTCACCCTGGACCGCATCGTTACCTATGATCGAAGGAGCCATCAAACCTCGTGATGATGACACAGTGGAACTCTCAATGAAAGCACCAATGTCGGTGTCAAAACCGGCGGATCTCGGGTAGGGGGTCCCGAACTGTGCGTCTAAGGCGGATGGTTACAGGAGGCAGGGGACACGATGTTTACCCAGGTTCGGGCCCTCTTGAAGGAGGTAATACCCTACGTCCTGCTTGATTGTTGTTGATGATATGAGTATTACAAGAGTTGATCTACCACGAGATCATAGAGGCTAAACCCTAGAAGCTAGCCTATGGTATGATTGTATGTTGTCCTATGGACTAAACCCTCTGGTTTATATAGACACCGGAGGGGGCTAGGGTTACATAGAGTCGGTTATAAGGGAGGAGATCTACACATCCGTATTGCCTAGCTTGCCTTCCACGCCAAGGAGAGTCCCATCCGGACACGGGACGAAGTCTTCAATCTTGTATCTTCATAGTCCAACAGTCCAGCCAAAGGATATAGTCTGGCTGTCCGGAGACCCCCTAATCCAGGACTCCCTCAAAGGATGTAGAACTGCCACTGTCGACAAGCAACAACACCTCCTGCCCTTGCATAGTGGCGAGAAGTTGGAACGCTTTGGATGAGACACTGCCATCCAATGTGGAGCGCGAGATGGATATGGCCGTATCACACGGCGAAGCGGGGGCCCCGCTGTCCTCCTGGTTGTCGTCGACGCCGAAGAGCTCCTACATCTCCTCCACGACGTGAAGCTGGACCGTAGTCGGGCAGATGTGGTCGTGCCCCTAGCGTTCTCCGCATTTGAAGCAGAGGCCACGGGCGTAACGGTAATCACGCAGCGCCTTCACCTTGGATGTGTCCGCACGTGCTGCCTCCGTATCTCGATGATCAGTGGCCCCTGATGGAGGAGCGAAGCGCGGTGGGGTGAAGGAAGGAGGAGCGCCATGCTTGGCCTTGGAGTCGACTCGAGTGGCCGCGGTAATGCGCCGAACGCACCATCAGCCACTTCTTCTTCCAGCAAGGCGAGGGCGCAAGCCGTGTCCAGGTCCGGTGGTCACTGGACCAGGACCACTGCCCGGATATCCTTTCTCGGCCTCTCCACAAATCGAGTGAGGAAATAAAATAGATGCATAGTCTAAGAATAGGAACTCAAGTGATTTATAATCAATTCAAACTTCTCAATGTAATCAGCAACAGAGGTAGTCTGCCGAACAGTATAAAACTGTCGGATCAGCATCTGGGGTGACGATCGCGAATGAATCACATACACAGATGTGCAGTGAAGGAATTCCAGTCAAATTCAGAGAGGCATTTTTGGATCGATTGGAGCCAAATGGACGCCGGACCGGAAAAATTCAAGGCAGCCATAGGCACCCAGAACGACTGTGCAATCCCAAACATGGTGAAATACTGCTCACAGAGTGTTTTCCACAAGTTGGGGTTCTCTTCTGAGAACCACGGAAAGGAAATGGACGGATGCGCTTGCCCGAGCCCCATGAGGAGTTGGCTAGCATGGCGAACGGGGATAGCATGGCGGAAGAGGGGGGAGGGTCACACTGACCGTTTGCCGGGAGCGGTGGGGGCGTCTGGAACGGCACCGCCGATGGCCCCCGTGTGATGTTGAAGCCGCCATGGTCATCAGACCCGTGGGGAACGCGAGTCGCGGCTGCCCCGACGCTTGGATCGGTGTCGAGCGTCGCTGGCGGCAGAGGAGCCTGGAGCGCTCCCGCTCGAGCGTCCTCACTTGGTGGTGTTGAACTTGACGCCGCGAGTTGCAGCACCGTCATGGCCTTGCCTAGATCAGCGACGCGACGCTCTAGATCCGGCTTCTAGGTAAGGAGGTCCTCGATCTTTGCTGCGGTCGCCTTCTGGAACTTGGTGTTGGCGGCGATGAGCGACTCCCAGCGGTCGAGGAAGGCTTGGATTGATGGATCCATGGCTTCCAGAAGCGAGCGAGCGTGACGAAGGCTTCTGGTCTCCATGAATTGTGCCAGATCGGGGTGGTAGGAAGGTGGTGGTCTGGCCTCTGATACCAGGTGTAAGGGAGTGGACATATTGCTCACAATCTAGAGTAGCTTACAACGATCACAGGGATGGGACCACTCCGATACAGATGAACTAGGGTTACAAGGAAAGGGGAATTGAGTAGAGTAGGTAGCCGCCGGGTCGATTCGCCTGATCCACTGGATGCCTCTGTCTTTGGTCAAGGTGGTATAAGTGTTGCTGGAATTTAGTCTATTTTGGGCAGCCCAATAACTATTTCAGAAATTCCTAATAAATCCTAGAGGCCCACTTAGCCCATTTGTTCAAGGCAAGGGATACTACTAAAGTTTAGTCCCACATTGCTAGTTTAGTGGGAGTTGGACCTCCTTATACGGGAGGTTCTTTCCCCACATGTATGAGCATGAGAACAAGAGGGACATCCACGCGCGCTCCTCCGCCGCCGCCCGCCTCGCCACGCCACGCCTCGTCACGACGCGACGCCACGCGGGTTGCGGGAATGAGCCGAGCCGATGTCTAAATTTTTGCCACGCGCGACGGGTATACGAAAGGTCACGTGGGAGTTGAAACGTTTTCGATAGTGGACACTGAATTCGAACGGCGCGCCTCTTTGGCCGGTGCGTGTTCGCTTCGTCTCCCTTTGTTGCTTCACCTCCCGCCGCAGCCTCTTCGTATCCTTCTCCTGTGCCTATATAAGAGAGGTCGCTCCTCTCCAGAGAGACACAACAGAAGCTCATCTTCCTCTCGCCACAAAGTTCCGACCACTGCGCTCCTGCTACGTTCTTCTTCATCCCGTCTTGCAGCGTGCACCGCAGGTCAGGACAGTAGGCCTCCAAAACCGCACCTTTTGAGACCTGTATGGAAGAAGGGTGATAAGGTTTTTGGGAGTGCTCTGCGCGACTACTGACTGACTCCTTCGACACGGACACTCCGGACTGCGACGACTACTTCCCCGACGACGACTTCTTCCCTGACGTCGACAACCTCCTCGACGACATGGCTGGCGAGGACACCGACCCCAAGTCCAGTGCTACTGTTGCCGCTGTCCCGTACGTGTTCTTCTTTCTGTTAGATGTCCTGCCACAGTTTCTCGTAATAGTACTTGCTCTACATATGTTAGGTTTTACTTCATATATGCAACTAGTTCTACTGTCTGCTATAGATATGCTAGGCTACGGTTCATATATGCAGAAGTTATTTACCTTCTCTCTGTCAGAAAGCATGACTTGTTTTATCTCTATTATATTAGTCATGCTTTATCTAGTATTTCTGTTAATAAAATCATTTGGTAAATTGCTCATATTTCCAACAATCCAAAAACCTTATAATAGGCAATTTACACCAAGTGGTTTTGCTGCTTCCATGAGACCTCCTATGTTTGAGGGTATCCACTATAAGAGGTGGCGCGTGAGAGCAGTCTTATGGTTTCAAACCATGAGTTGTTATGATGCCACTCTTGGCAAACCTGAAGGGGAGCTTGATGCTCAACAGGCACAAGCCTTTCAGAAAATGGATACTCTGTTTAAGGCTGCTCTCTTGAGTGTTCTTGGTGAGAACATAGTTGATGGTTATGCATCAATTGATAATGGAAAAGATATGCGGGATGCACTCGAGGCCAAGTTTGGGGTCTCGGATGCTGGCACTAAGCTGTACATCATGGAGCAATTCTATGATTACAGGATGACTGAAGAGCGCTCCGTGGTTGAGTAAGCTCATGAGATACAGTCATTTGCTAGAGAACTTGAGCACTTCGGTTGTATGCTACCGGACAAGTTTGTTGCTGGAGGTATCATCACTAAGCTTCCTCCTTCATGGAGGAACTTTGCTGCCTTGTTGAAGCATAAGAGGCAGGAGTTTTCCGTCCCGGATCTCATTGGCACTCTTGATGTGGAAGGAAAGGCGAGAGCAAAGGACACACATGCTCGAGGTATTGAGGGAGGATCTAGGGCCAATGTGGTACAGAAGTAGAACTTCCAGCCCCACAAGTTCAAGAACAAGGGCAAGTTTGATGGTAAAGCAAAGTTTGATGGGAAGAACAAGGCTGTGCAACACACGAACTTCAAGAATAAGAATGGCAATAAGAAAGGTGCTTGTCATGTGTGTGGGGATCCTGATCATTGGGCTCCTAGTTGCCCTAATCGCTATGACAAGCGTCATCCTGGGAAAGGCGGCAAGACCGCTAATGTTATCATTGGAGACACCGACATGAAGGATGCTGGGTATGGTATATTTCCCACTATTCTTTCAGTATGTCATTCTCCTGACTGGTTGATTGACACGGGTGCTAATGTGCATGTATGCGGTGATATTTCCATGTTTTCGTCTTATCAGACCGCGGGGACTTCAACCGTGCTGATGGGCAACAATTCAAGTGCTTCTGTTCGTGGTGTTGGCACGGTCGATCTGAAGTTTACTTCAGGGAAGATCGTGTGGCTGAAGAACATGCATTATGTCCCCTCCGTCAATAAAAATCTTGTTAGCGGATCTCTTCTGTGTAGAGATGGCTACAAGCTTGTCTTTGAGTCAAATAAATTTGTAATATCCAAGTATGGAACCTTTGTTGGTAAAGGCTATGAGTCAGGAGGCTTGTTTCGTTTATCCTTATCAGACGTCTGCAATAAAGTTGTTAATCATATTTGCAACAATAGTGAATCAAATGTGTGGCATTCACGTCTTTGTCATGTTAACTTTGGTTGCATGTCGCGACTAGCGAAGTTGAACTTAATCCCTAGTTTCACCACCGTCAAGGGATCTAAGTGTCAAGTGTGTGTGCAAGCTAAGCAACCTCGTAAGTCTCACACGACTGCAGAAACGAGAAATCTTGCACCACTAGAGCTCATACATTCAGATCTATGTGAAATGAATGTGTTTTGACAAAAGGCGGAAAGAAATATTTCATGACGTTAATTGACGACTCCACTAGATACTGCCGTGTGTATCTTCTGAAATCTAAGGATGAGGCTTTGAACTTTTTCAAGATCTATAAAGCTGAAGTGGAAAACCTACTTGATCGAAAAATCAAGAGGCTTAGGTCTGACCGTGGTGGAGAGTATTTTTCCAATGAATTTGATGTTTTTTGTGTGGAACATGGTATAATCCATGAGAGGATGCCTCCCTATTCACCTCAGTCAAATGGGGTAGCCGAAAGAAAGAACCGTACTCTAACTGATTTGGTTAATGCCATGTTAGACACATCGGGTCTCTCCAAGGCATGTTGGGGGGAGGCGATATTGACGGCATGTCATGTCCTAAACCGAGTTCCCACAAAGAACAAAGAGATAACTCCATTCGAGGAATGGGAGAAGAAAAGGTTAAAACTCTCTTATCTACGAACATGGGGTTGTTTGGCGAAAGTCAATGTTCCAATTCCAAAGAAGCGGAAGCTTGGACCAAAGACTGTGGATTGTGTTTTCCTGGGATCTGCTTTTCATAGCATTCGCTATAGATTCTTGGTTGTAAAATCTAAGGTACCTGACATGCATGTCGGTATGATCATGGAGTCGAATGATGCGACTTTCTTTGAAGATATCTTTCCCATGAAGGATATGGCTGGCTCATCTAATCAGGAGATGCCTAGTTCATCGAATCAGGAACCAGTTATAATTACCGAACCTACAATTTCGATGGAACACTTTGAAAGTCCTGTGGAGGAGAACAATGAAGTTCCTATTAGGAGGAAGAGACAAAGGACTGCAAAGTCCTTTGGTGATGATTTTCTTATGTATCTCATAGATGACACTCCCAGTTCTATTTCAGAGGCTTATGCATCTGAAGATGCTGACTACTGGAAGGAAGCGGTTCGTAGCGAGATGGATTCCATCTTAGCGAATGAAACTTGGGAGATAACTGATCGTCCTTATGGGTGCAAACCTATAGGATGCAAATGGGTATTCAAGAAGAAGCTGAGGCCTGATGGTACTATTGAAAAGTACAAGGCTCGGATCGTGGCTAAGGGTTATACCCAAAAGGAAGGTGAAGACTTCTTTGATACTTACTCACCTGTGGCTCGACTAACCACTATTCGAGTTCTACTTTCACTAGCTGCCTCACATGGTCTTCTTGTTCATCAAATGGATGTTAAGACTACTTTCCTAAATGGAGAGTTGGACGAGGAAATTTATATGGAACAATCAGATGGGTTTGTACTAGATGGTCAGGAAGGAAAAGTGTGCAAGTTGCTGAAGTCTTTGTATGGACTCAAGCAAGCACCCAAACAGTGGCATGAGAATTTTGAAAGAATTTTAACAGCCGCAGGCTTTGTTGTAAACGAAGCTGACAAATGTGTGTACTATCGCCATGGTGGGGGCGAGGGATTTATCCTTTGCTTGTATGTTGACGACATACTGATTTTTGGAACAAATCTAAATGTTATTAAGGAGGTCAAGAATTTCCTATCTCGCTATTTTGAGATGAAGGATTTAGGAGTGGCTGATGTCATTCTGAACATTAAGTTGTTGAGAGACGATGATGGTGGGATTACATTGCTTCAATCTCACTATGTGGAAAAGATCTTGAGTCGCTTTGGCTATAGTGACTGCAAGCCCTCTCCAACACCTTATGACGCAAGTGTGTTACTTCGAAAGAATCGAAGAATTGCTAAAGACCAATTAAAGTATTCTCAGATTATTGGCTCACTTATGTACTTAGCCAGTGCTACAAGACCTGACATCTCTTTTGTTGTTAGCAAACTGAGTCGGGTTGTCTCAAAACCAGGAGATGTGCATTGGAAAGCTCTAGAAAGAGTTTTGCGTTATTTCAAAGGCAATGCGAATTATGGAATTCACTACACCGGGCACCCAAAGGTGCTTGAAGGGTATAGTGACTCAAACTGGATCTCAGATGCTGATGAGATAAAGGGCACGAGTGGTTATGTATTCACTCATGGAGGTGGCACTGTTTCTTGGAAGTCTTGCAAGAAGACCATCTTAACGAGGTCAACAATGGAAGCAGAACTCACATCACTAGATACAGCTACGGTTGAAGCAGATTGGCTTCGCCGGCTCTTGAATGGCTTGCCGGTTGTTGAGAAACCTGTACCGGGTGTCCTTATGAAATGCGACAATCAAACTATGATCACAAAAGTGAGCAGCTCAAAGGATAACATGACGTCATCAAGACACATCCAGAGAAGGTTAAAGTCTGTCTGGAAAATGAAAAACTCCGGAGTTATTGCATTGGATTATATCCAAACGTCTAAAAATCTGGCAGATCCTTTTACTAAGGGTCTATCACGTAATGTGATAGGTAACGCATCGAGGGAGATGGGTATGAGACCCACAATATGAGTTGTTCACAGTGGTAACATATTCTTTGTGATCGGAGATCCCGTGAATTAGATGTGGAAGACAAATTGTTGGTCAACTGAGAGGAGAGTATCTTTACTATTCACAATACCACTCCATGAAGATGCAATACTCTCCTAATCTGCATGGCAGGTTGATGTATATCTTAATGTGTTCTAAGTGGCTTATTTAAGCAGAGATGTTATCCTGCAGAACATCTTTTGAAGAACACACCTATATGAGTCTGATTGTCAAACGTCGCAATCTATGAGAGTAGGGTTCTCTCTAGTAAACTCATGAAAGGTCATGGAGTATGACGCATAATCTCCACCCGCGGGGAAGACCCACGGTAGCCACGTATCGGTCAAGGCTTTATGTGAAGCTAGATTCGCAGAAAACTTGCAGTTCAAGGCCCAGTCCACTGTTCAAGTTGCTTACTAGTGTAGCATAGAGTTCTAGGTGGAAGTTCAACTTAACAGTCTCCACTGCAGTACGGGTATATAAAACAGTGTTTTGGAATCAAAGGCAAATTTCTGTGTGCCTCTGGGATCTGGTGGGGGATTGCTGGAATTTAGTATATTTTGGGCAGCCCAATAACTATTTCAGAAATTCCTAATAAATCCTAGAGGCCCACTTAGCCCATTTGTGCAAGGCAAGGGATACTACTAAAGTTTAGTCCCACATTGCTAGTTTAGTGGGAGTTGGACCTCCTTATAAGGGAGGTTCTTTCCCCACATGTATGAGCATGAGAACAAGAGGGACATCCACACGCGCTCCTCCTCCGCCGCCCGCCTCGCCACGCCACGCCACGCCTCGTCCCGACGCGATGTGGGTTGCGTGAATGAGCCGAGCCGATGTCTAAATTTTTTCCACGCACGACGGGTATACGAAAGGTCACATGGGAGTTGAAACGTTTTCTGTAGTGGACACTGAATTCGAACGAACCTCCCGCCGTAGCCTGTTCGTATCCTTCTCCTGTGCCTATATAAGAGAGGCCGCTCCTCTCCAGAGAGACACAACAGAAGCTCCTCTTCCTCTCGCCACAAAGTTCCGACCACTGCGCTGCTGCTACATTCTTCTCCATCCCGTCTTGCAGCGTGCACCGCAGGTCAGGACAGTAGGCCTCCGAAACCGCACCTTTTGAGACCTGTACGGGAGAAGGGTGATAAGGTTTTTGGGGAGTGCTCTACGCGACTACTGACTGACTCCTTTGACACGGACGCCCCGGACTACGACGACTACTTCCCCGACGACGACTTCTCCCCCGACGTCGACAACCTCCTCGACGACATGGCTGGCGAGGACATCGACCCCAAGTCCAGTGCTACTGTTGCTGCTGTCCCGGACATGTTCTTCTTTCTGTTAGATGTCCTGCCACAGTTTCTTGTAATAGTACTTGCTCTACATATGTTAGGTTTTACTTCATATATGCAACTAGTTCTACTGTCTGCTATAGATATGCTAGGCTACGGTTCATATATGCAGAAGTTATTTACGTTCTCTCTGTCAGAAAGCATGACTTGTTTTATCTCTATTATATTAGTCATGCTTTATCTAGTATTTCTGTTAATAAAATCATTTGGTAAATTGCTCATATTTCCAACAATCCAAAAACCTTATAATAGGCAATTTACACCAAGTGGTTTTGCTGCTTCCATGAGACCTCCTATGTTTGAGGGTATCCACTATAAGAGGTGGCGCGTGAGAGCAGTCTTATGGTTTCAAACCATGAGTTGTTATGATGCCACTCTTGGCAAACCTGAAGGGGAGCTTGATGCTCAACAGGCACAAGCCTTTCAGAAAATGGATACTCTGTTTAAGGCTGCTCTCTTGAGTGTTCTTGGTGAGAACATAGTTGATGGTTATGCATCAATTGATAATGGAAAAGATATGCGGGATGCACTCGAGGCCAAGTTTGGGGTCTCGGATGCTGGCACTAAGCTGTACATCATGGAGCAATTCTATGATTACAGGATGACTGAAGAGCGCTCCGTGGTTGAGTAAGCTCATGAGATACAGTCATTTGCTAGAGAACTTGAGCACTTCGGTTGTATGCTACCGGACAAGTTTGTTGCTGGAGGTATCATCACTAAGCTTCCTCCTTCATGGAGGAACTTTGCTACCTTGCTGAAGCATAAGAGGCAGGAGTTTTCCGTCCCGGATCTCATTGGCACTCTTGATGTGGAAGGAAAGGCGAGAGCAAAGGACACACATGCTCGAGGTATTGAGGGAGAATCTAGGGCCAATCTGGTACAGAAGCAGAACTTCCAGCCCCACAAGTTCAAGAACAAGGGCAAATTTGATGGTAAAGCAAAGTTTGATGGGAAGAACAAGGATGTGCAACACACGAACTTCAAGAATAAGAATGGCAAGTAGAAAGGTGCTTGTCATGTGTGTGGGGATCCTGATCATTGGGCTCCTAGTTGCCCTAATCGCTATGACAAGCGTCATCCTGGGAAAGGCGGCAAGACCGCTAATGTTATCATTGGAGACACTGACATGAAGGATGCTGGGTATGGTATATTTCCCACTATTCTTTCATTATGTCATTCTCCTGACTGGTTGATTGACACGGGTGCTAATGTGCATGTATGCGGTGATATTTCCATGTTTTCGTCTTATCAGACCGCGGGGACTTCAACCGTGCTGATGGGCAACAATTCAAGTGCTTCTGTTCGTGGTGTTGGCACGGTCGATCTGAAGTTTACTTCAGGGAAGATCGTGCGGCTGAAGAACATGCATTATGTCCCCTCCGTCAATAAAAATCTTGTTAGCGGATCTCTTCTGTGTAGAGATGGCTACAAGCTTGTCTTTGAGTCAAATAAATTTGTAATATCCAAGTATGGAACCTTTGTTGGTAAAGGCTACGAGTCAGGAGGCTTGTTTCGTTTATCCTTATCAGACGTCTGCAATAAAGTTGTTAATCATATTTGCAACAATAGTGAATCAAATGTGTGGCATTCACGTCTTTGTCATGTTAACTTTGGTTGCATGTCGCGACTAGCGAAGTTGAACTTAATCCCTAGTTTCACCACCGTCAAGGGATCTAAGTGTCAAGTGTGTGTGCAAGCTAAGCAACCTCGTAAGTCTCACACGACTGCAGAAACGAGAAATATTGCACCACTAGAGCTCATACATTCAGATCTATGTGAAATGAATGGTGTTTTGACAAAAGGCGGAAAGAAATATTTCATGACGTTAATTGACGACTCCACTAGATACTGCCGTGTATATCTTCTGAAATCTAAGGATGAGGCTTTGAACTTTTTCAAGATCTATAAAGCTGAAGTGGAAAACCTACTTGATCGAAAAATCAAGAGGCTTAGGTCCGACCGTGGTGGAGAGTATTTTTCCAATGAATTTGATGCTTTTTGTGTGGAACATGGTATAATCCATGAGAGGATGCCTCCCTATTCACCTCAGTCAAATGGGGTAGCCGAAAGAAAGAACCGTACTCTAACTGATTTGGTTAATGCCATGTTAGACACATCGGGTCTCTCCAAGGCATGTTGGGGGGAGGCGATATTGACGGCATGTCATGTCCTAAACCGAGTTCCCACAAAGAACAAAGAGATAACTCCATTCGAGGAATGGGAGAAGAAAAGGTTAAAACTCTCTTATCTACGAACATGGGGTTGTTTGGCGAAAGTCAATGTTCCAATTCCAAAGAAGCGGAAGCTTGGACCAAAGACTGTGGATTGTGTTTTCCTGGGATATGCTTTTCATAGCATTCGCTATAGATTGTTGGTTGTAAAATCTAAGGTACCTGACATGCATGTCGGTACGATCATGGAGTCGAATGATGCGACTTTCTTTGAAGATATCTTTCCCATGAAGGATATGGCTGGCTCATCTAATCAGGAGATGCCTAGTTCATCGAATCAGGAACCAGTTATAATTACCGAACCTACAATTTCGATGGAACACTTTGAAAGTCCTGTGGAGGAGAACAATGAAGTTCCTATTAGGAGGAAGAGACAAAGGACTGCAAAGTCCTTTGGTGATGATTTTCTTATGTATCTCATAGATGACACTCCCAGTTCTATTTCAGAGGCTTATGCATCTGAAGATGCTGACTACTGGAAGGAAGCGGTTCGTAGCGAGATGGATTCCATCTTAGCGAATGAAACTTGGGAGATAACTGATCGTCCTTATGGGTGCAAAACTATAGGATGCAAATGGGTATTCAAGAAGAAGCTTAGGCCTGATGGTACTATTGAAAAGTACAAGGCTCGGCTCGTGGCTAAGGGTTATACCCAAAAGGAAGGTGAAGACTTCTTTGATACTTACTCACCTGTGGCTCGACTGACCACTATTCGAGTTCTACTTTCACTAGCTGCCTCACATGGTCTTCTTGTTCATCAAATGGATGTTAAGACTGCTTTCCTAAATGGAGAGTTGGACGAGGAAATTTATATGGAACAATCAGATGGGTTTGTACTAGATGGTCAGGAAGGAAAAGTGTGCAAGTTGCTGAAGTCTTTGTATGGACTCAAGCAAGCACCCAAACAGTGGCATGAGAATTTTGAAAGAATTTTAACAGCCACAGGCTTTGTTGTAAACGAAGCTGACAAATGTGTGTACTATCGCCATGGTGGGGGCGAGGGATTTATCCTTTGCTTGTATGTTGACGACATACTGATTTTTGGAACAAATCTAAATGTTATTAAGGAGGTCAAGAATTTCCTATCTCGCTGTTTTGAGATGAAGGATTTAGGAGTGGCTGATGTCATTCTGAACATTAAGTTGTTGAGAGACGATGATGGTGGGATTACATTGCTTCAATCTCACTACGTGGAAAAGATCTTGAGTCGCTTTGGCTATAGTGATTGCAAGCCCTCTCCAACACCTTATGATGCAAGTGTGTTACTTCGAAAGAATCGAAGAATTGCTAGAGACCAATTGAAGTATTCTCAGATTATTGGCTCACTTATGTACTTAGCCAGTGCTACAAGACCTAACATCTCTTTTGCTGTTAGCAAACTGAGTCGGGTTGTCTCAAAACCAGGAGATGTGCATTGGAAAGCTCTAGAAAGAGTTTTGCATTATTTCAAAGGCAATGCGAATTATGGAATTCAGTACACCGGGCACCCAAAGGTGCTTGAAGGGTATAGTGACTCAAACTGGATCTCAGATGCTGATGAGATAAAGGCCACGAGTGGTTATGTATTCACTCATGGAGGTGGCACTGTTTCTTGGAAGTCTTGCAAGAAGACCATCTTAACGATGTCAACAATGGAAGCAGAACTCACATCACTAGATACAGCTACGGTTGAAGCAGATTGGCTTCGCCGGCTCTTGAATGACTTGCCGGTTGTTGAGAAACCTGTACCGGGTGTCCTTATGAAATGCGACAATCAAAATGTGATCACGAAAGTGAGCAGCTCAAAGGATAACATGAAGTCATCAAGACACGTCTAGAGAAGGTTAAAGTCTGTCAGGAAAATGAAAAACTCCGGAGTTATTGCATTGGATTATATCCAAACGTCTAAAAATCTGGTAGCTCCTTTTACTAAGGGTCTATCACGTAATGTGATAGGTAACGCATCGAGGGAGATGGGTATGAGACCCACAATATGAGTTGTTCACAGTGGTAACATATTCTTTGTGATCGGAGATCCCGTGAATTAGATGTGGAAGACAAACTGTTGGTCAACGGAGAGGAGAGTATCTTTACTATTCACAATACCACTCCATGAAGATGCAATACCCTCCTAATCTGCATGGCAGGTTGATGTATATCTTAATGTGTTCTAAGTGGCTTATTTAAGCAAAGATGTTATCCTGCAGAACATCTTTTGAAGAACACACCTATATGAGTCTGATTGTCAAACGTCGCAATCTATGAGAGTAGGGTTCTCTCTAGTAAACTCATGAAAGGTCACGGAGTATGACGCATAAGCTCCACCCGCGGGGAAGACCCACGGTAGCCACGTATCGGTCAAGGCTTTATGTGAAGCTAGATTCGCAGAAAACTTGCAGTTCAAGGCCCAGTCCACTGTTCAAGGTGCTTACTAGTGTAGCATAGAGTTCTAGGTGGAAGTTCAACTTAACAGTCTCCACTGCAGTACCGGTATATAAACAGTGTTTTGGAATCAAAGGCAAATTTCTGTGTGCCTCTGGGATCTGGTGGGTAATTGCTGGAATTTAGTCTATTTTGGGCAGCCTAATAACTATTTCAGAAAGTCCTAATAAATTCTAGAGGCCTACTTAGCTCATTTGTGCAAGGCAAGGGATACTGCTAAAGTTTAGTCCCACATTGCTAGTTTAGTGGGAGTTGGACCTCCTTATAAGGGAGGTTCTTTCTCCACATGTATGAGCATGAGAACAAGAGGGACATCCACACGCGCTCCTCCTCCGCCGCCCGCCTCGCCACGCCACGCCACGCCTCTTCCCGACGCGATGCGGGTTGCGGGAATGAGCCGAGCCGATGTCTAAATTTTTGCCACGCAAGACGGGTATACGAAAGGTCACGTGGGAGTTGAAATGTTTTCTGTAGTGGACACTGAATTCGAACGGACCTCCCGCCGCAGCCTCTTCGTGTCCTTCTCCTGTGCCTATATAAGAGAGGCTGCTCCTCTCCAGAGAGACACAACAGAAGCTCCTCTTCCTCTCGCCACAAAGTTCCGACCACTGCGCTGCTGCTACGTTCTTCTCCATCCCGTCTTGCGGTGTGCACCGCAGGTCGGGACTGTAGACCTCCGAAACCGCACCTTTTGAGTCCTGTACGGGAGAAGGGTGATAAGGTTTTTGGGGAGCGCTCTGCGCGACTACTGACTGACTCCTTCGACACGGACGCCCCGGACTCCGACGACTACTTCCCCGACGACGACTTTTTGCCCGACGCCGACAACCTCCTCGATGGCATGGCTGGCGAGGACACCGACCCCAAGTCCAGTGCTACTGCTGTTGTTGTCCCATACGTGTTCTTCTTTCTGTTAGATGTCCTGCCACAGTTTCTCGTAATAGTACTTGCTCTACATATGTTAGGTTCTACTTCATATATGCAACTAGTTCTACTGTCTGCTATAGATATGCTAGGCTACGGTTCATATATGCAGAAGCTATTTACGTTCTCTCTGTCAGAAAGCATGACTACGGTTAGCTCTATTATATTAGTCATGCTTTATCTAATATTTCTGTTAATAAAATCATTTGATAAATTGCTCATATTTCCAACAAGTGTAACCTGGCTGCTGCTGGGCTCATCTTGCCCACTTTGGCCCGGTGACGAGGGAGTTGGGCTTGTTAGCTCTGGTGGGCCGTTGGGCAGCGACGGGGTCGCTGCCGGCTGGGTCCTTCATGTCCGGTGCCTGGTTGATGCTTGGAGAGTTGGGGTCGCTGACACTATGTGAGATTTTTGTCACCTTTTAAGCCTGTGGATCAACATCTGACCATGTGAACTCCCACCTCAAGCTCACTACATATGTAGCCCTGCATATTTCGGCTAAAGCGGCACACTTTTTTTGGTCTCTTCGTTCGTGGAAAACCGTCAAAATCGTTTTCTCTTCGTTTTCAAGCACACCGGCGAATAGACATCGGAGTTTAACGGCTGGAGTAGTAGCACGAATGCACCCAAAGCTCTCGCGCAAGCCCTGCTGGCCGGTTTTGGATTTGGGTTGTAGACTGGGACAGGTGGAGAAAGAAGGCCCGACGGACGCATCATGATCTGATTGAGGCTGGCCCCTATTCCCCTCCGGTCAATGTTTGATGGCGACACCGGCTGTCCTGTAGTACTAGTATTTGCGTGTGGAGGGCATCCCCTGGCCCACCACATGGCCCCCTGTGTTCCTGTTGGCCGATAATGGCGTCCAGCGCGTTAATCAAATCTCTCTTGCCCCCGGACCGGACGTATTCTATTTCGGCGAAGAGGAAAAGAACCAGTTAACAAACCGAAAGACGATATCATGTGCCTGCACTGCAATCATTCGTTCGAGCTCCGCACTGAAAGCGCAGCGGCGCGGCCGTTGCATGTCAGCAAAGTAATAATCCGGAAGAGTGATCATGTTGTGAGAGAGGACAATCCGCTTAATTTGGACGTGGTTAGTTTTTCGTGGAAGCTGGGATTTATCTTCCGTAGATATCTATCACCGCTGAGGTAGGAGATTTTGTCAACGTCGGCAATGGAAGGGAGCTGCTCCTGGTCAAGTCAAGCTGGCTAGCAGCGGATGGAGTGGTAACATCAGCGTGGTTGCGTTGCGTGCGTTCAGATCCGGGGAATAGATCGCCTGCAGGGTCGCAGGCTGCGGCGACGGCAGGTTTACCGAACCAGGGAGGGTGACAGGGCCGGAGCTGCAGGCGTTTGGTTTGGTCTGGTTTGAACGCGGTCAAAACCTACCCCAGCCTCGGTCATCACGTACTACTGCTCTATAGTAGCATAGTAGCATGGAGAGTAGCTACTGCGGCGCGCCAGCAGTAGTCGCCTGGCAGCTCCGGGTTTTCCGAAAGGTCCAACTTCCCGGCGGGATTAACATCGCGCGCGCGCGGCCAGGCTTTCATGCATGGGGGAGGGCGTCGGCGTAGTGCCGAAAGCACGCTGCAGCCCGACGCCGGCAGTATAGTAGTACCAGTACTCCTCCATGTGGGAACAAGGAGAAACGAGTGAGCGGCCGTACGTGCTGGCCGTGCCGTGCGTACCGTATAACGCAGGCCCCGCGAAAAAAGGTGGTACTCGGATGAGAGACGGTTCTACTGCTACGGTCTGTTATCTTGTTGAGAGTTATGTTAGGAGCAGTAGTCAGTGGATGCAGCGGGAACGTTGGGGAAGGATTAGTGGAGTAGTTGTAGATCCCCTGCCGCCGGCTTCGCTGCTGGAGAGCAGTGGCCACACTGTGTCTCGGATGGTGGCAGGAGGGAGGACCATTGGCATCCGCTGGTAAACAATCGGGATGGCGGCTTGATAATCCCATCCTGGGGCCTAGGGATCGGGAGAACGAGAGAGAGAGAGGGGCTGTGTTTCAGCAGTAGCATCTCCGGGGATTTTCGGCGGTCAAAGCTGTGCGCGTGGCGTGCGCTTGCTGCCTCCATGCACCAGTGCAGCGCACGCAGCAGCCCCGCCCGGGCTGGGCAGAGGACAGAGGTGGAGACGACTGGACGGGACGGGGCGAGCAGCAACGGTCGGTGCCGGACTGCCGGCCGGCGGTGCGGTGCCGTGCGGCAGCTTCACTGCTCGCTGCGACTGCGCGCGCGCAGGCGGGAGTGGGATTCATAGGAGGCATGTGCCGCGCGGGAGATGGCCATGCCAACGGCGACGATCACGACGCACGCTAAATTATTGGGCGGGCGCTAACAATAATCGGGTCGGAGCAGCGTCCATCCCCATCCCCGCAGCTCGGGTTAAAGAAATGGCGGGGAGGGGCCGGCCCTGTCGGAGGAGAGGAGAGGAGAGGACCGCGCGCCGCTCCCTCCATCGGTCGACCGCTCCACCTATCCCGCTTTGACCGCCAGCCTTGCCACGCCGCGCCGCGCCGCAAGGGAGGGTAGCCTCGTGGTAGCTACGCGCTGCTGCAGTGCTGCTCCTCTCGACCGATCGCCAGCCGGACGGTGGAGCGCCGGTGGTTCTTCTGCTTGTTCTGACGGTAGAATCTACGTAGCGCTGGGTTTTTTCCTTGGCTAAGATTGGGAACCGGCCTGCCTCGTCCGCGTCAAGATTTAGTTGCGGATATTCCAATTTTGTTCCCCGCGGTTTTGAGCGAGTTGTGTTACAGATGGAACTTTTGTTAGCCACGCTGAAACTACGGCATTGACCAAGTGCTCACACCGTTCATCCGGTTGGAATGAGCTTAAGCGGTCGAGACCATTACGCCTGTTTGATGGATGTTGCGTTAAAAAATACAATTTTTCAAAAGACCAAAGTTGTTGAAAACCTGTTTCCACCTGGTTGAGACGAGACAAAACAAAGATGAGCCGTCTCTCATATGGCGGATATCAATGTCTTTCCCGCCGGGTACCTAAACGCGCTATCAGAATTCGCTAATTAGATTATATAAGCAGGGTTTTCCATGGTGAGGTATCGATGAGCTATCATAGGGTCATGCTGATTTGCATCAATGTAAAAAAAAATATTTTTGGTTCATATTTAATTTGTCATGGGTTGATAACGTTGTGTTCGAAACAGAATACCATATGTATTTTTTTTAAAAAAAATCATAATTGAGAAGGAAAAAAAGTTTTCCCCTAGGGTTTCCTAGGGTCCAACCTCTCCTTCGGCGGCGCCGCCGAAGTACACCAAATCTATCGTGAAACTCTTCGATCGGGAGCAGATCCTTGTGCGGAGATAGGAGCAGGGGCTGGCAGGAGTGCTCTCTGTCGGTTGCATGGACGACACGAGCAATCAAGGGGTGCGAGGCGGGGAGGATGACAGGGAAGTAATGGAGTCTAGGGCTGAAACAGCATCGGCGGGAGTCGGGCTTGACCCGGGTAACGCGACGGCGAAGGGTGTGGATGAGGAAGGAAGTACGATCAGGGAGGGGGATGGGGACGATCAGAAGGAAGATGAGGAAGGAGATTGGGATCAGTATGGTCCAGACAACGATCTGGAGGATGTGTTCACAAACCTCAAGCTGCAAGGTGAAGAGGAGGAAGACCTGGATCTGTCCGGGGAGTTTGAAGAGCTGATTAAGGATGTACGATGGATGGCGCTTTTTAGGGTTCACACCCTACGGCCGTTCAGCCATGCGTCCCTGCTGAATTCAATGAGGAACGCGTGGGCTTGTGCGCAAGGGATAACCTTCAACATCAAGGGTCCAAACTTGTTCTTGGCTCAATGCCATTGTTTGGGAGATTGGAAGCGCGTGATGGAAGGGGGTCCGTGGCAGTTCAGAAGA
This sequence comes from Triticum aestivum, assembly GCF_018294505.1. Lineage (NCBI taxonomy): Eukaryota > Viridiplantae > Streptophyta > Magnoliopsida > Poales > Poaceae > Triticum > Triticum aestivum. The sequence goes on along the minus strand of NC_057800.1, from coordinate 123,164,995 downwards.
GACCCGGTGGTGTTGGTAGAGTATGATGGCTTTTCCGACGTGGAAGAATATGTTCTGAACATGTATCCTTTGTGGGCGCGGATTAAAGGTTTGCCGGATGGATTGACGAGGAAGACGGAGCTAGCGGAGAAGGTTGCAAAGAAGGTAGGAGAGCCTCCGTTTATAGTTACAGTGAATGAAGGGAGAATCAATCCATCAAATTTTTTGAGAGTGCGGGTGTTTGTTAACGTTACCCGGCCATTAGTAAGGTTTGTGCATATCACTTTAAAGGAGAGGAAGAGATATTCAGTATACTATGAAAAACTCCCAGATTTCTGCTACTTTTGTGGTCGTATGGGTCATGTGGTGGAGGAGTGTGGTGATGGAGTTCATGATATTGCGGTGTGTGAATGGGGGGACTGGCTGCATTGGGTCAGTGAACCGGTGGGCTCGGGTTCTAGAGGAGGGAGAGGAGGAGGGAGCGATGGTGGTAGAAGGGGAGCTGGGCATGCTGGTGGGGGCCGAGGAGGGAGGAGAGGAGGTCGAGGGGGTGGTTCTACAGGTGGCAGAGCGTCTTCAGCGGAGGAAAGGGCAGATGTGGATATGCAGAGAGAGGGTGGAGTGGAGCTGACGGTGGGGATGGATATCATGCAGTATAAGATGATGAGGAGTGCGGAAGAACGTACAGCTAGGAAAAGGCTGGTTGGTGATGATGGTATGGTCAATGTGCGTGGTCAGGGTGTGCCCAACTTGGCCGGCAAGGTGGCTGATGCGGTTTTAAGGCTGGAGTATGGAGAAACTGCGGGTGTAGGGAGCTCTTCGGATCCAAGCAACACCCCTGGAAAAAATCCAATTGTGAAGAGGAGGAAGCAGGGAGACGGTGGGTGGAGGAGAGGGAGGAAGTTGATATGGACACTTCTATGAAGGCGGCCTCCGGGGAGGAGAACCGCCGGGCCAAATGAATTGGCTAAGTTGGAACTGCCGGGGAGGGGGGAACACCCGGACAGTTCGTGAGTTGGCGACGTTGTGTAAGTTGCGTTCCCCCATAATTGTTTTTCCATGTGAAACCAGACAAAAGGAGGAGAAGATGAAGAGGATTCGAGCCAAGCTTGGCCTTAAGGGGTTTTGTGGAGTGGATAGTGATGGTTTGAGTGGTGGTTTGGCTTTGTACTGGAGTGAAGAATGTGTGGTAAATATTTTGGAAAAGGATGATAGATTCATTGATATATCTATCAAAGTCCGGGAAGGAGCGCCAGAATGGAGAGCCACCTTTGTGTATGGAGAGCCGCGGGTGGAAAACAGACACCTAATGTGGACTAAGTTACGAAGACTGAAAACTACTAGTAATCTGCCATGGTTGGTAATTGGTGATTTTAACAAAGCTATGTGGGACTTCGAACACTTTTCGATCACGCCACGAGCGGAAGCGCAGATGGTAGCCTTCAGAGACATGTTGTAGGTGTGTGAGCTTGTGGATCTTGGGTTCACAGGCCTCCCGTTCACTTATGATAACAGACGGGGTAGATCGGCTAATGTTAAGGTGAGACTTGATCGAGCAGTAGCCACAAATGATTGGCGTAATTTATTCGCTTTTGCTGCAGTAGAGCATATACCATCCCCATGCTCTGATCATCTTGCGGTGTTTCTTAAGGGAGAGCCGGATCCGGGCCCGGTGAGGGGGGGGGTGCAGACGATACGATGTTTTTTGGGAACGGGACTCAACCTTGCCAAAGGTGGTGGAAGATGCATGGGGGGCTGTAGGTGTGATCCAGAACCTCTCACAATTGAGAGAAGCCCTATCTAAAACCATAACGGCTTTAGGGTCATGGAGTAAGAAGTTTGGCAATGTGACTAAAGAGCTTGCGAAGTCAAGAAGTCAACTAGAAGAGCTTATGCATATGAATGCGGACAGGGAAGAGATAAGAAGAGTGATGGATAAAATGAATGAACTATTATATCAGGAAGAGATGTTGTGGATGCAGAGATCGCGGATTTCTTGGCTTAAAGAGGGGGATCGTAATACAAAGTATTTTCAAAGCAAAGCAGTTTGGAGAGCGAGGAAGAATAAAATTAGGAAATTGTCGGACAACATTGGAACAGTTCACACGGAGTTTGCAGCTATGAGCAGGATCGCTACTGAATATTTTCACAAGATCTTTGCCGCGGATACCACCCTAGATGCAAGGGGGTGGTGGATTTGTTTGAGCGTGTGGTGTCGTCGGCTGATAATGATAGGTTGTGTGCGCCGTTCACTGATAAGGAGATATCGGATGCGTTGTTTCAGATCGGGCCTTTGAAGGCACCAGGCCCTGATGGCTTTCCCGCGCGGTTCTTCCAACGGAACTGGAATACTGTTAAGGAGGGAGTGATGGCTGCGGTTAGGGACTTTTTCAGCACTGGAAATATGCCCGAGGGAGTTAATGAAACATCGATTGTGCTCATTCCAAAAATTTCTAACCCCTCACGTTTGTCGGACTACAGACCAATAAGTCTTTGTAATGTGAGCTATAAGGTAATTTCCAAGTGCTTAGTTAATCGTTTACGACCTTTGTTGGGTGATATAATTTCGGTGGAGCAAAGTGCCTTTATCCCGGGCAGGATGATTACAGACAACACTCTGGTTGCTTTTGAGTGTTTACACTATATTAAACAGGAGAAGGATCCTACAAAGAGTTTTTGTGCATATAAGTTGGACTTATCTAAAGCTTATGATCAGGTTGATTGGGCTTTCTTGAAGCAAGTGATGCAAAGGATGGGTTTCTCTCAGCGATGGATTGACTGGATAATGGTGTGTGTCACGTCGGTGAGATACTCAGTAAAATTAAATGGAACTCTCCTGAATTCATTTGCACCGTCGCGTGGGCTGCGGCAAGGAGACCCACTCTCTCCATTCTTATTCTTATTTGTGGCAGATGGTCTTTCAGCTATCCTAAGAAGCAGGGTGCAGGCTGGAGTTATTTTACCCGTGAAAATTTGTAGAAGAGCACCAGGCATATCCCACTTGTTGTTTGCAGATGACACTATGTTGTTCTTCCAGGCTTCAAGGGATCAAGAAGAGCAGGTTAAAGCTTCCTTGGGCCTGTACAGTATGGCCACGGGCCAGAGCCTGAACTATGACAAGTGCTCGGTGTTCTTTGGTGAAGCGTGCCCGGTCTCGGTTCAAGAGCAGGTTCAGGATGTCCTCAAAGTTACAAGTTTAGTTTTCGAAGAGAAGTACTTGGGTCTCCCAACTCCCGAGGGGTGCATGTCCAAAGGAAAGTTCCAAAATCTTCAAACAAGTCTGACCAAAAGACTTGTTCAGTGGGGAGACGGTTATCTGGCACAACCGGGAAGAGAGGTTCTTATAAAGTTTGTTGCACAAGCATTACCCACTTACCTAATGAGTGTTTTCAAGGTTCCGTTCTCGGTGTGTGATGACCTGACTAGAATGGTCAGGAATTTCTATTGGGGGTCGGAGAAGGGCAAGAGGAAGGTTCATTGGAAGGGTTGGGATCATCTTATGCAGCCAAAAGATAGCGGTGGTGTAGGCTTTCGAGACTTTCGTCTTTTTAACCAAGCCCTATTGGCTCGCCAGGCCTGGAGACTGTTAACAAGGCCGGAGAGCTTGTGTGCATGTTTGCTTAAAGCAAAATACTACCCGGCCGGTAAGCTTGAAGACACGGTGTTTTCTGGTAATGCTTCTTCATCTTGGTCGGCTATTAGTCATGGTTTGGAGCTATTGAAGAAAGGATTGATCTGGAGAGTGGGCAATGGAAGAAGCATTCGAGTATGGCGGGACAGTTGGATCCCATGGCCTTTTTCTTATAAACCAATCTCAAGGCAGGGTGTGTGTCGTATTCGCTATGTGTCCGATTTGATGAATGAAAATGGGTCATGGAATGTTCAGTCTCTCAACCAATATTTCATGCAAGCAGATGTGTTGGAGATCTTGAAAATTAGAGTCTCCCTGAGGCGAGGAGCAGATGTCATTGCGTGGGGACCTGACAAATTTGGCGTCTTCTCTGTAAAAAGTGCATATCAATTGGCGTTTGACGACGCTCATAGGGCTACTGCCGCGTCAACCAGTTCAGCGCCGTCGGGAGCAAGGAGCTGCTGGAAGTTCATTTGGAACTGTGGTGCCCCGCCTATAGTGGCTAATTTTGCTTGGAGGGTTGCGAATGATGGGCTGCCAACATGGAAAAACAAACATAAGATTGGACTGGAAACTACAAGTTTTTGCCCAGTTTGTGGGCTTGAGACGGAGGACAACTTCCACCCGTTTTTGAAATGTCAATTTGGCAGAGATCTATATGTGAAAATGGCGAAAATATGGAGACTTCCTCAACTACAATCAATAGTAAACTGTGGGAAGGAGTGGCTACTACAGTTGCTAGCACAGAGAAATGAGATGGAGAGATGTATGATTCTTCTAGTTTTCTGGAGGAGTTGGTATATACGCAATGAGGTGGTACATCACAAGCCGGTTCCGCTAATGGATGTGTCAGTTAGGTTTCTCCAGGGCTATCTGGACTCACTTTTGGCCATCAAAAATGACAATGGAGCTCATCCAGGGAAAGGTAAAGCTTACACTGTATTGGATACCAGGGTTTGGCTGGGTATTCATAACGTCAAGGTGCCTAGATGGATAAAACCTAATCAGGGTTGGACAAAGCTAAACACGGATGGTGCATTTGTGGCAAGCGATGATGCGGGCGCAGGCATTATATTGCGGGACGAATCAAGAAAAATCATCTTCTCGGCTTGCAGGGCGTTATTTTCCTGGAGAGATGCGTTGGAGGCGGAGTTATGTGCCTGTTTGGAGGGATTGTCGTCCTCGATATAACGTACAACCTTGCCGATCCAGGTCGAGTTGGACTCTTTGGTTGCGGTGTCTATGATCACATGCGAGTCTATCGATCGATCAGTTTACTCTTCGTTAGTGAATGAGATTAGAGAGTTTTCAAATTTACATCAAATTTGTATTACTCATGTTGCTCGCTCGCAAAATAAGGCGAGTGACAAGTTAGCTACCTTTGCTCGTCTAAACAATAGGACTATGACTTGGTTAGGGTCAGGTCCTCCTGAAGTTTTGGAGTTAGGTGCTAAGGATTGTAATGAGACCTTGATTGAGTAATACAAAGTTTGAGTTCGCAAAAAAAAGAATACTATATGTAGTGACGCTAAAACTATGACAATTATCAACATAGTGCCAAAACCATTTATCGACATTGAATGACTTCTACGAGTCAAGCATACTGAAATAAAATGTTACTAACACTTGTCATTACTTTTTTTTGCAAAATGAGAGACTTTACAGCAGATGAAACATGTTCAAATATGATTGCGGGTAATTAAGATCAAATGGGCATATAAGCCAATATTAACGCCTCTCTCACATATTGCCCTTACGTTTCTTCATGCCGGCCATATCCAAACACGTTGTAGAACAATATTATATTTAAACTAAAAAATTACAAAGTTTCTGTAAAAGAGTAAATTATAATTAACCATTGATATACGAACATGATGGCCATTGTTTTCCTCCGCCTTCCACAAGCGAGTCCCATGCTAGGGTTTCTCCACCTCTCGTTGACACCACCATTGATATACCTCGTCTCCTATGGCTGTAGGGCCATGGAGGTGCGGTGCATCTGGTCCTTGACGGTGAGTGGACCCATGCTCCATTTTAGGTGCTTTCTTGAGGTTGCTCAGGAATACGAGGCGGCGCCGGCTCTCTAAAAAATGGAATAATGTACTATGAAGGAAATGTGCCTAAAGGCAATAATAAATGTTATTGTTTATTACCTTGTTTATAATTAATGTTTTATTTTCTATGCTATAATTGCAATTGTCCTCGAGTCCGCAATATGAACGAGATTCAGAGGAAAACCCTTAAGATGTGTTCCTAGTCTCACCTCTAAGGCTAGCTCATGTGTTGCATGGTGATCTTGTTTTTTGTGATCATGGGCATAGTTAAAGTAACGAGGATGCCGACAACAAGGGAAACACGTTGCTGAAAGAACAATTGTGTTGAACAGTGTTGGAAATATGCCCTTAAGGCAATAATAAATGTTATTATTTATCTCTACGTTTGAATTGCATTGGTTCTCAAGTATACATATAAACGAGATTCGAAGGAAAACTCGTTTGCATGTGTGGAATAATAAACACCAAATAGATCCCGAGTCTCGCCTCTAAGACTGGCTCATGTATTGTTTTCCTGATCATGTTCATTGTTAAACTAACAAGGATGTTGGCGATAATGAGAACACATTGTTGGATGAACAAGGGTGTTGAATAGATTCAGCTTAATGATATACTTCGAGATCACGTCATCACATAGTTGTAACTATAATCATACAAACATTAACACATACTCACTTCCTTATACCATGAGGGTATCAAGTACCTTCATGTCGGATAGTATACTTTGGGGTTTGTCAAAAGCTACTCGTAACATGGTAATCATAACAACAACTTTCGGGTGCATTGAAAAAGCATGTTTAGTGACTTGGTAGCTCGGGATTGGGATATGCACCTCCGACGATGGAGAGATATTCTTCCGGCCCTCACGGTGTTTCGGTATCCATCATCGCCTGTCTATACACAACATGATATGATCACGGGGATGTTGGGATACAAAAACGATAAAAGGAACATAATCCAGCAACGAGGATAACTTGGTATGGTGATCAAGAGTTGTTTCATGTGGATAACTGTAAGTGTCGCCTCGTGTTTTACTATATCGTGAAGCAAAGAAAATTGTGTGTGGGAATGGCAGGTTCACTTGATAAGATGTTTTGTGTGGGTGTAGGGTGTTGGGAAACGTAGTAGAAAACAAAAAATCTCACGTACGATCACCCAAGATCAATATGAAGATGCATAACGAGTTGGGATCATGATAGTTATCGTCACTGAGTTGCAGCGGTAGAAGAACATGGCGATGTAGATCATACTTGGAGTCCCTCGAACCGTCCACCAACGACCCCTCTAACCGAAGACCGAAAGCACGACCTCTCTACTTAGTTGCAAGCCTGTAGCCTTCAAAATTTGGCAGGGCTTCGCCGTCCAGAGCTAATTGTCGCCGGAGAATTAGAGGGAGGAGATTAGAACCACATTGGGCTTCTAATTATGAGGTCAAGAGGTTATCCAATCTCTAATTAGTCAACTAGGACCACCTAGAACAAGAACTAGATGAAGCTCCAAAACTTGTATAAACAATAGAGCAAAAAACCCTAGTACATATAGGTTGGAGGAGGAGGAGAGGGCAACCGCCAAGGGGGGGAAGTCCCCCCTTGGGGCACCGGCATAGGAGGGGAAGTTGGACTCCCTCCCCTAGTCCAATTCGCCCCCCATATGGTATGGGGCGCCACTTCCTAATGGGCCTTTATGCCCCATAACTCCTTCCACCTCTTGACATTTGAAGGCCCGTTGGTATTTAAATTAAATATAAAATGTTCTAAAATACTTCTAGACCATTATATATATTCTGTGGCAAGCTATGGTAGACACAGTTTTACCTATATATATATATATATATATATAGGAATATATATATATATATATATATATATAGGACAGCACTATTCTGATCCTGGGATGAGAATAGTTATTTGGATCACAGCAGCCCTATATAGGGGCGATCGGATGTTCCCGAACTCCCAAACACGCAAAAGATCGGCCCGTTAC